>NC_049989.1:12815926-12838588 GCF_000003815.2 Branchiostoma floridae | reverse complement strand
TAGCGGCCAGAGAGCGACACCATTAAAGATCAATGACCGAACCAGCGCTGTCGACGGGTCAATAGCAATACGAGCTGCAGAGTTGGTGAGTTATATGCGATACGTGTTCTCACTGCGAGGGTTTGCCCTTGAACCTCTCTCATGACCATAACAAAAAGCGTCCTTCCGACCGATCTCATGTATAAATTAACGTTCAAACAAACAAACAAACAAACAAACAAACAAACAAACAAACGAACAAACTCGCTACGACTATCCAGTGACAGAGCAATTTGACAAAACGCTCAACTAATTTCATAGACGTAAAACGGATCTTTTTATAATATCAATGTTTTTTGGCGACGCCTCAGGGGCGAGCCTAATGTTTATAGTGTGCGACCGTTTGACAGGAATTCTAGGAATTCCGCAGGCATGCGAGGAATTTTTCTACGCGAGGAATTTTTCTACGGGTATTCCCTAGGGAATTTGTTTTTGTGTGTGACCTTTAGTCTGCTTTGGGTATGGCGTATAATACGATGACGTGACCGATGTTATAAACCAGGAATTCATGTGTTAGATACTCGTTTCACTTATCAAGTCTGATATGTTTTGAATTGTTAAAAATTTATTGCTTTGTTGAGTGGGCGGCAACAAGTAGTGTAGTATTGTTTAGTTTAGGCTCTTTTTGCCCGACCGAATGACTATATAGCACATTACATTTTCTAACAAATTACCCGATATTATGCAGCAATAGGGGAGATAAGTGTTTTGGGGCATAGGGAGTACACACTGTTACAGATTGTTACGATGTTTCGCATGCTTATGAATACTATAATGAAGAGCAATATGTCCCAGCTTTTATTTCTTATATAAGCTTGTGCTTTTTACAATTTGGAATGGAATGCTTTAAGTGGATGTCGTTTGGAGCTATAGAAAGGATGATTTTGAGGATAGAAAAATAGCTTCCGCCTTTGTCTTTTGAGCTTTGGGATGATATGCTTTCACGAGGTCAAAGCAAATGATGAAGACGAATATGCCACAGCTTTATGTCGATATCTATAAAATATGAAGTGAAGTGCTTTCAGGTAATTGTCGTTTGGAATTGAAGCTGGTGTGTTACGCCGAAGGGCGGTTATACCGGCTATATAGATACATATTAAGTAAAGCCTGATTGTGAAAACTGAAAGGTTAATAAGTCACATATTTCAAACAAGTCATGAAACCAATGGATTTCAAGTTGTTTAGATTCTGCTTTGAAGACTATGACTAGCACAGCTAGAATAAAGGAAGGACGCAGAGACAAGGTTTTCCGTACACTTGGCACGGGACACTGTTAAAGTGTTTTGACGTTACTACATAATGCTGACCCCGCTAACTTCGGTCACAGGTTGGATACAGAATAATTGTACTGAACATTTCTATGGCCGTTCTCTCCTTAACTACATCCATCTCCGGTTTGATTCGGTCCGTCGTCGCTGAGGTTAACCTTATGTGCGGTTCTTTGATTTACATGCACACTCAACTACTACTGCAATGTATACCCGGTACACTAAATGCATAGTAATGGTATAAATCACCTCAAAACCAGTCCGTGAATTCTCTAACTAGTTTTAGGTTCACTATGGTTGTAGCAGCGCAATCGATTGGCTATTCTAGATCTGCTACTGGTCTGGCACTCTCCTATCGTTGTCTTCCTCATGTCGACGGTGCTGTTCTGGGTGATGTGTGGCTCCCCTCCTTCCCGACTTTATAAGGCACACGGACGTCTATTCCGGCTCCTCCAGTGATGCATCTCGTCTCACCGACTTGCAGTGGAAGGACTCGACTGATTTTCCCTGTCGTGGTAGGAGTCCCTGTGCAAGTTGTGGCGGAACACCTCGACGTTGTCACTCGTGTCCTGTATGTATCATTAGTCTGTTGGGATCGAGAGAAAATACAGAGATCACATCGCCCGTTTCAAATACTTAACGGATACACTGATACTGAAAATAGCGGTCGCTCTTAGGAGAACAAACACACACTCATCTCAACTTGATCACCTTGGCTGATTGATATATTCCAACAAGTCTGCACTGATTACACCCCTATGTCTGCGCTTTCATCAGGCGCACTCACTCACATCACACTGACCGGTTAAGTCCTGCCATCAGCAAAGCAGTCGATGGAGCCCTGGAGACCACGGCGGTTTGATCTGACTTCTACCCTGTACATGGACAAAACATTGAAACTTTCAACTGTTTCTGACAATGGGATACAAAATAAATGAAATATTTACAAAGAAGCTGTGGTATCTATCTAATCAAGTTACAAATATTCCAGTCTGCACAATCTGCCCAAATATTAAGTCTCCAGAACCTATAAGATCGTTTTCACTTGACGTCACAGTTGCGTTCGAACGTTCGATCGGCCATGTTGGATGATAAGCTGCTCGATCTCCACACAGCTGTGTGTGCACGTGGTGGACCCGTACGAGGAAAGAAGGTTTTTATTCAGAAACGGGCTGGATGTTTGCCGTGCTAAATGCGAGTTCCATGAACACGGGACACGGACTTCTCGCCGTTTCTATCTAACAACGCTCATTGTAGGCACTTTTAGCTCTTCTAGCGGCCCGCCAACATGGGCGCCGGCGCGTAGTTTGTGCCATAATACTCTTTCAACGGGCTGAATGTTGGTTTCCTGAGGCACGAGGTATGTCAATGACGTACAGGCCATGTCGCACAAAAATGTCAGCGAGCTGTAAATGAGTATATTCCATGGATAATCAAGACACTTTTTTTTTAGAAATTGTCCGCGATTTTTAGGAGTCGGTCTATGCTCGCCTTTCACCAAAAAACTGCTCCCAAATCAGTGAAGTTCCGATGGTGATGGTCATTAAAACTGGACTGTCTCGTTCACACACTTGTGCGCACATCAAGTCAGCACGTGTTCAATTCAGTATTGCCATTTTGGTTTGGGTAAAGTTTACGAGTAACGAAGTTCTTTTTCTTGACCCACAATTGTAGATGGTCGAAGATAATATTACTTTAGTCGCAAACTTTACCTAAGACAAAACATGTCAATACGGATCTTACATGTGTGAATAGGCACAATACATCCCTCATACGCATCTCAGTCGTTTTGTGTTAGTTTTAGGAAGCAGGCATTCTCTCAGTACGGCCCAGTACGCGTACCTTAAACTGACAAAAAACGATTCAGATGCGTATGATCGGTGTCTATTGTGCATACGACTTCGTATGATCATATGAAAGAAAATGTCAATACGCGTACGGACCTCGTGCGGACTTTATATACACGCTTACTCGTGTGGCTGCATCCTAAACGGACAGTCACACGAGCGAGCGTGTATATTCTCTTGGCCGAGCTCCTGTAACCTCATGCTGTCACTAGATACAGTTTGGCACCTGACTGAAAGACATGTGCCAAGCATTCTGAATTTGAATTTGCAGCAGTAACGTCAGCAGCACTGATTATGCTTAATATTGTTATGATTATGCTTAGTGTTGACAAAATACGGAAAAAAGACGGGCGCACGCGAACCTAACGACCCGCTGGGCCGCACTATCTGCTTGTCTCACGGAGTCAGGGTCGTGGAAGCGCCAAATCTTGCACCTTGTGAGGCACGCTGGATAACAGGGCAGGTATAAAGTTTGGTGGGGGATCGGTAGCTAGTCCTCCGCCTTTATGAAAAGAGTCGATATAACTTATAACTGTTAGTCACACAGGTTAGCGGCCAACGGATGCCCGGGTATTCAACCACCGGCACCATGTTGAATTCCGTTTTTTAAGCATATGGTTCAAGAACCTATTATTGCAACTTTGTCCCGATATCTAGCCTTGGCTACGTCACTTAATGATTCGCATTTCGGAGAAAAAACAGCACACTTGAACCCGCCGCAAGCAACTTTGACAGCGCCGTTCTGTGTTCTATTCATCCAGGTTATCATCCAACATGGAGCCCACGCGTGACGGAACGGTTTTCGAACGTTCTGTGAAAACGAGACACTTTCTCCGACTTTGGGCAACAAATCACTCATAAACAAATAAACCAAAATAAATCAAAAATCAATATGAACTAACAATACGATATTACAACGGACATACAGAAGCAACATACAGGTAGACACTGACAAATATGACAGAAGATTTATCCTTCTCAGACGAAAGAAAGCCCATGGCAACCAAGTTCCCATAATCTATATATAACGTTATTAATATAAAAAAGTTTCGTCAGGGGCTAGCCCAATAGTATAGTGTCTTGCTAAAAGGAAAAGAAAAACGAATAAAACGCTGAAAAAGAGTGATGGATGTCACTCGAAACGTCCGGAAGTAAATATCCGTTTTTTATCCAGTTGTAGAGATTGAATTGTATTTGAATAGTTTAACATGGAGGTTTCTAACTGAGGCCTCCTTGTTTTCATGCTGTATGATCCTTTGAATAGATAGGGCTATTTCCATCACACAGGTTCCGTCCGCAAATAAGTAAACAATACAATCAATCACAGATGTCAGCATCGACCGGACTCACACATTCTTCAATTTCTTGGGTGTATTTCATGTATATGGAAACTTAAAACGTGGGTATATCACCATCATAGTACAGGACGGCTATAATCAAACATTAGACTGTACTTACGAAGCCATGACCTCTTCGAGCCGCGTTTCGTCTCCAACTGATAAGTTCGGCGGTTGTCTTTTCTGATATACATGTACATCCATATCCCTCCGCTGCTGAACTGGGTCAGCTGTATACCAACCAATAAATCACAGAAAACAATGATCGTAATCCTGACACTGGTCAAATACATATGTATATCACAATCTAGAAACAATGTTGATAGTTAGATACGAACATCTAAAAGCTTCGCGTGTTTGTACTACTTTTGACGGCGCTTGTGTCTGCATTGGTTACCCCCAGATAACCCCGCGAGGGGCAGAGTAGGGGGAGGCTTGTGTACCTCTGATCTGAGGATGTTATTAGATCTGGGCCAGTTCTACACAAACCAGATGTTATTTTGCAAGCTTAAGTCAACAGTAAACACAAGTCCTACTTGAATACTACGTAATCTAGAATCAAAATCAATGTGACTGTACACAGATGACATTAACAGTTTCAGTGAACACAATTTGAAGTCCAAGATACAAATCTATCTTTAAATTCAATTTTTATACCCTGCAATCGCATACACCCGAGTGTGGCCTGATCATACCGTAATCCCCTATGGATAAACCTATTGTTCGAATGATGTACAACTATATTTCTCTACGTCAAATCAAATTTTGAACATAAAACAACACAGAAACAGATCAAACGTCAAAATTATGGATGTTAGGAAATAAGATTCCATTCTTTTCTCCCAAGAAATTTCTGCCAAGCCCGAAGAAAAAATAAAATAAAATACACAGATCATGCATGCATGATCATGCATTCTTGGTCTTTGGACATCCCAAAAGTTGAAATGGGGCAAGTAATGGGTTTTGTTACACACCCAACAATACTGTTGAATGACTGAGTCGAGATAGATCACAAGTAACTTGTTTGTTGTTGTTTTGTTTTCGAGCAAATCACCAGGAGAGATAATCAACACACGAACAATCGCCGAGAACAAAAACTTTTGTACACGAAGTCTGCAGTAGTCCTTGAAATTATGAGGCATATTGGGGTACAAGTGCAGACGAAAATGTGTCCTAAAATTGCGGTGTATTTAACAGTAACTGGTACTACAAATCTGTTCCGAGTTCCGCCTTATTCTATACAAAAGAGCATTGTTTAGACCAACTTTACGGTACCGATTTGCACTAACCTGGGGTGGTTCCTCGTCTTCCAGATACCTTGAGGCGAAACTACTGGCCCGGCTACGTGCACCAACATTATCCTCGGGAAAAACTCTTCTTAGACTAGCGGCATTTTGTGTGTATCAGGCGGGAGAACTGGGTCAGAGTACCCCCGGACGCTTGTCTATCTGGTCTATTGTTCGCAAAACGAAGATCACGTGACTCGGAGCACGCACGCTCAAACGGGGTTCAAACATGACTCCGAGCACGCACTACTTACAGGTACATGTCAGTGCGTGCTCGCGGGACTCAAACGTAAGAATCATCATAGTATTAGATCACGTAAAAGACCCGCAAGGGTTCACCATCAAAGCAGTTTTTTTATTAAACTGAAACAGAAACTTTCTATTTCTTGCAGAAAAGATATTAAGGTAATAAATAAGACACAAATACTGGGTAATAGTATGTTCATGTTCATGCTACGAAACGTGTTGTTTACATGGCGACAAGCAGCTTTATTACCCTTTGAAATATTTATGGGTGTAATATTTTCACCTGTGTATGTATGTCTGTGATTGTTTGTGTCAACTCAAGATAACTTAAGAACTGTTGCTGAATGGTGAATGATTTTGGTGTGTTGGTGGGGTGTGACAAAAACGGAAATAGTTCTGTATCTGTATCTGTATCTATATAGCCGGTATAACCGCCATTCGGCGTAACACACCAACTTCGCAGGCACGCGGTGCGGCAGCAGCTGGTTATATTACACTGAACGATCCGTCACACCTAACTTTTGCACATCTATCTGCAAGCGTCCTTTAAAACTATCCAGAGAAGATGCCCCTACTGTGCTTGGTGATATAAAAATTCCAATCTACGATAGTTCTGGGAAAATACGAATTTTTGAACACATCGATCCTAGGTTGGAATCTCTGGTACCTGAAGGCATGACTGCTTCTTGTTCTTTTTTGAGCTGGTATTAGATACTTATCAGTCGGTACGTCCACCAGCTTAATTGTTCTTCATTTTGTACATCATGCAAAGTCTGGACATTTTCCTTCTGTCTTCAAGTGATGTCCACTGTAGATCTGTTTTCATTTTGGTAACACTAGCATCCATGTTGTAGTTGTTTGTACAGAATCTGGAATTCTGTACCCTTTCAAGTTTATCTTTGTCTTTGTTTGTATACGGATCCCATACTGTTGCAGCATATTCAAGGATAGGTCTTTACCAGTGACGTGTATGCAAGTGATTTTACCCTGGCTGGGCATGCCCACAAGTTACGTTTGATCAGCTCCCAGTGTCTGTTTAGCCTTGGTTGTTATTTTGTTAACATGGATACCCCACTTCAGCCCAGTTGTTAACGTAACACCTAGGTATAATTACATCTTCGGCCCCTAACGGCTTCGCTTGGAACTGCAGCGGAACTTAATCTTTTTATATCTCGTGTTCTGAATAAGCCGTGGTTACGATTGATGGTTGGTAGATAGCTCTTGTGCTAGGAAAGAAGGGCATACGTTTGGGCCCCCAGCGATTTGTGTTGAAATTGCAAGTAATTTTTGTCAAAACTTTCCGAAGACGATTACTCAAGAAAGAAATAACGGATTTTCATGATTTTTGGTCTGTATGTAGCTTAGACAATGTTGTACAAAATGAAATACAAATTATGCAAAATAGGAGGTCATTTCCAGAATTAATGAGAATACGATATATCCGGGCCAATTCCAAAGGTCTGAACAGTGGCAAGTTGACCAAGTGTATGACTGTGCGGACACCTTCTCTATCTCACGCTTTCTTTTTTTGAATCACTACCCGTCTCCTATATCCTGTAGTTCAGGGCTCCGGGCTCGTCCTTCAACTCCCCGCTTGGCTAAACTCGAGTGAGAGCATATGGTGTGCTCTGTATTTAGACCCTTCCTCTCGCAAGCATCTCAGGATAGTACTCAATTCCTTGTCCATCTATCCTCTGTTCGGATTTAGATTTGTGTCGACATATCGAGGGGCCCAAATTTACCTCATATATATAAACTATGTTCCCCCTTACCAAGGCAGATCAGCCCGCCGATCTCACATTAGCGCTCCGGGGGAGTTTAAGCCGGAAGGAGTTGTCGCTACCCTTTTCGGGGAAAGGGCAGGTGGACCTTACAAAGTTCTGTTGTTATTTTGAAAAATAGCTCAATACACCCTTGAGCCCTATCTAGTCCCTGATTCGCTACTGCAATAGCCTGCTGACCAACTGTGGTGTGTTGTAGCTGGCTACCTGGGGTGGTCATCAATCCTAGGTTCTCTTCCCTCTGACCAAGGGCCTTGGAGAGTCTTTCTACAGTCATCCTGCCAGACCCCTGCACGATAGATATTGAGATTGGGCTGCGGTGTGATAACCAGGCTCGATCCCGGCTGGCTCCCAGGGAAAAAGATCCACGAAACGCACATATCTTTGACCCGTATTTCAACTGAACCGAGAAGTTTTTAACCAAAAGAACCAACCTACCGTAACTTGGTTGTATCTCTCTATCTCCCTGTATGTCACAGAAGGTCGTTCAGCTCTTGATCTTTGAGCAGATGTTATACAATGGCTTATTCATATACCTACATCAACATTGCAGCATTGGCCAGATGCCTTGATTCCTTGAAACCGCTGCCATAAAATGGATTACCCGAAATCCAACACTTATCTGGCCAGGCGCAGATTATTGCACAATATCAATGTAACATGTAACATGCTTGAAATAATCTTTTTAATTTCAACGTCGTTTAATTGTATTGATATTTCTTTATGGTAATATTTAACTTGTGTATCAACAACATCATACTACACAGCACATTAAGCCAACGTATCGCGACACTAAGACACTAGCACATACAGCCCGGAACATCATCATGACTTACCAAGCATACAATTCCTCAATCATCTCTATCAAGATACAATGTATATAAGTCAAACAATATTACCGTCGCCATGGCAATGCTTTTTCATTGCCACACTTTTTGTCTTTTCAGTCATATTTTTGCATTTAACTGATATCAAAATTATAGAGTCAACAGTGATAAAAAAAATTCAATTAGGTCGTAGCGAGGTCGCAGTGCCATCGCTGTGTAGTAAAACTGGGCGCCTTATTATCTAACAATGTGACTACAATTCTCTAATGTAATTTGGGACCAACAATTGCTACAGCAAAATGGTGCTTATCACTGTATAATGTAATATTCAGCATAATCAAATATATTATGAAGTCTAGGTGCATCTATGGCTTATTAGCATTCAAGGCAATATCAATATCACTCATGCCATAAAAATCTTAACAACCAATAGAGATATTTCAGTCTTAAGAAGATATGTGTCTTAAAATGTATTGCGCCAAATTCTAGCTTATTCGATGATATAAATGAGCTTGTTATATACATAACCAATGGCATTAATCTTTTACTCCTCCAAGTATAGCTGAAATTATAGTCATGCTGCATTCTTTTAGTAGGAATGTCATAAAAATGATCATATCACTTTTATCATAGCCAAATGGAACTTCCAACGATATATAATCTAAAGATAGCATTCACATACGTTTATTGCTCTCATTTCATTTTTCTATGAGCTATATGCAATCACAAAATGGTATGTAATAAAATGACCGAGCTGTATAATTTTGTGATGATAGAAGAATAATAATCTCTTTTTGAGAATAATTTGGTGTAAATTGCGGTAGGATCTTTGTTTTGTCGTGTTTGATGGCACTGTACCACTTAACGTATAAAATGGCCGAGCTGTATAATTTTGTGATGACAGAAATATAATAATTTCTTTTTGAGAATAATTTGGCGTAAATTGGGGTAGGATCTTTGTTTTGCCGTGTTTGATTGCGCTGTGCCACTCAACGTATTGCGTAGCGCGTGCTTTGTTGAAGGGCGAATAAGTACAGGGCACAGACAGAGCCAACCCCATCAATATGGAACTTTCATCTGTCTAGAGGAGGGATGTGTGGAGCATATGCCGCAGTGGGAGCCGTCATTGGGAAAACCCGCACGTCCCAAAACTCGATACAAAAGGTTTTGGAAAATACAGGGTGGATATCGACTTGAGATTGTACAAGGATTGCGACAGGGGAAAGAAAAGAACACCACGGATCACATCGTTCAATTACTCTATTTGGATATATATATCATGGTCTTGACAGGAAGCAAATGGGACGGGCAAATGTGAACGATGCGGTTAGGCTATGATATACAACTGTCCACAGCTTTCTTGTCAGTATATGTCATACGTGTCCGTCTGTTTCCGGCATTTTTTTGTGGCCATTAAAAAAAACAACAGCAAAGAAGGATGGAAACTTGGCAAATGTTCTCCAATATTACAAAGCACAACAATCTATTTTTTTTACAAACAGAACTACATTCCTGTGCCATTTTTCTTTCATGTCTATATTTTTTGCGTCTTTTTTATCACTTTGGAAATTATCTACGCACATCACTGCCACGCCCCCCCCCCCCCCCCATTCGTTCAAATCGTCACGCCCCCTAGAATGACCTGTCTAACGCAACAGCAGCTGGCACAAACCTCAGGATGTAGAAAATAAAGTATCTACCTACAGTGACTTCTAAAACAAAATCACCTTGCTCCTAACCCTCATCGTAATGTCAAGTAATCTATAGGCTATCCAATGTCAAAATTACTGTCTGTCCATCGGACGCCCCCTTTAAATACCATTTTCAATTGTCTACAAATTTGCACAACTTTGCCTATAGCTTGCTATTGTAATAGTCTAAAGCATGAATGCCACAGAATAGCTTGTTTTTGTAAAGGGAATGAGGTGGTGGCCTGTTTCTGTATAAGAAAGGAGGCTCTAGTACTTACCGGTAGAAAAGAGGACCACCGCCGTCAGTACACCAACCAACATCCCGGTAAGCTGCTGTTGCAGTGGTAGCATGTCGTCCTAGAGTTCTTACACGCCTCTACTTCCTTCTTACGGTAAAACTTCCTTCCTCAGCCCTGCTCAGCCTCTCAGTCCCTCCGGTTTTAGTAAGAGCCAGTCGTCGGTACTGTCAGAATCCTACACAGGGAAGAAGACAGGAGGGGTTTTCCCGGTCAGATCGCACGATCTTCTGCAAATCGAGCCTAGCTGCAACACTACAGCGTGCAGCAGCCAATGCTGACTATGTGCCGAACGCTTGGTTACCTTCAATATCAGACAGACCCAGAAAGCCTACCCGCAAAATGTGGGTCACGTGACCTCCCCCAAAGTTAGTGGGAGTGTCCACTTTCTGATGATTGACAGCCAACATGGACGAGAGGTGGAATATTACCAGCGACCTTGTCAGCTCGTGAAAGATAAGAATACCCTGACTAGTTAAAATACTTGCACAGAGTTTGTTGCGAAGACGACGGCATGGAGGTATTTGGGAAAGTCTGGCGACAGGCACGTCAATCAAGCTTGTTGCCATGGTGACAAGAATCGATGGGACCCCAGTGACAGGTGCCATTTACTACAGATGCCCCTCGGGTGGGCGTGGTCGTATCGGACTGGCCCCGTATGAAACTCAACACGGCTGGAAATGCAGCTGTATGATTGAATGACGCACAAACTGACAAGGGAAGGCTCCAAGAGCGATAAAAAGACAGTTGGACGCTTAATTCGATCCCTGTATATCACCACCAAATAATGCTTAGGCCATGTTGATGTGATTATATGTATGACATCCTCTGGTAACCCCCAAAACTGGCGCGAGCTCGCAAATAATAGAAAAAAGGTTTGGCAAGAAAAAAAAAAGTTGCCTTCATTATGAGATCTAAAAAAAATATGTGGCCAGGAAGGTTGAAGAAATCACTTAACACACGGAGTATGGTATAACAAAGAATGTAGATGCTTTCTTGTTCTTTCACATCTTCTTCTTTGACCTTGGGACTATGACTATGGAATCCTACGACATTAGTAGCCATTTTTTAAATATTTGTTTGCAATTTAGGCCACAGCAAGTTAATTTTTTGGATGACATCCTATGCAAAATGCAAAAAAAAAAATGAGACGAAAAAACAAGTTGGGGAAAAAACAAGTTGGGGAAAAAAACAAAATGGCTAATTTTTTTAAATATCACCATAAACGTCGTGACAAGATTTGACAAGACAAAACGTGGCAGCACAACTAACAAGGCATTCATTCCTGTATTAAAGAAGCGAACCAGTCTAGTAAAAGTGACACGATTGTAGTAGAATGGTAGCACTTTCTAAGCTGGCAACTACATTCATGGCTTCCATATTGGTGTCACTTCTACAGTATTATTATCAGGCTACAACACAACGTCACGTGTGCCAATTATGGTCTATCTGACCATCCCCGAAGAGGAAAAGAAATTCTTTTTCTTTTCTGAAATCAGGCAAAAATTAATGCGCGCGCTGAAGTCATCCATAAAGTTACTTGCTGTAGCCTTACGGCATATAACATTTAGAGCAAGCTATGTCAGATAGGGGCCTATGGAATGAAATATGTACTTGCCTTGTCCCGACCTCCGGTCGATGATGTATGTATGTATGTAACATTTATCTGCTCATTTTGCAGCTGCAAATTTTGTACGATTTACAGTATGGTCAAACTTGTTTAGGGGAAACTGCGAAAACTGATGTGGATGTGCGTGGATGTCATCCATATAATCAAATCAACATGGCCCTGCGTAAAAGTGATGATGGTTCATGCCTGGTATACCGGTAAAACCCTGAGGGAAAACTCCCAGACGCGCATGCATGTAGAATGGAGGAACTGAAGTCTGATCGAATCACAGTCGGATGGATATGGTAACACCCTAATGGTGGTATCTCACTGCATTACTCAACGAATTTTAGAGATAAAGAACTAATTTTCTTACGTTTTGTGTACTTTGTTGTCTTCTAAGCCATACTTTAACGTATTAGGCAATAGCTAAACTATAAAAAAAATCGGCGAAAATAACACAACAGTGCGGCAGTAAACGAACCCCAAAGTGCCGCACAGGTGCCCCAAGTGCAGTGAGATACAAACTTTACCGGTTAATGGTTCTATCTATCAACAAGCATTTAGAAGACTGCTGGATGAGAACAATGGGGAGATCATAGTCCTCGTTACAAATGATTGTTTCAGTCAATAGCATCCATTTAAACCAAAAGTGGTGCGAAAGTGTTATGCTTCTATGTACTTCATTTACATGAACGTCTATTTTATCATTGTTCCTGTATTTTTTTCAATTTGAGAGCAAAAAAGGGGTCATGTTCAAGGTCATTGAAGCTAAGTAGAATATGGGAAATATATTTCGTTATGGATTTGTTGTTGTTGTTGCATGCAAATCCGTAAGTTTATGTTTCGTACGTAACCTTATACGGTATTACCTGGGAAGAACCATGGTGGGCACCGGTGGGGAAAATTACTCTGAAATGGTTTCGAAAATGCCATTGCACTTGTTCAGACACGTTATATTTGATATTTTGAAAATGGAATATTTTATTAAACGAATCCCGTCTAGCTTCTAGGTGAAAAAGTCTTACTGATTCTTTTATTCAGGAGATTGTATAATTGATCCGTGCCGTTTTATTTCCTGGGTTGTCGTTCCCAGGATCTCTTTTAATTTGATGCATGCAGATCTTCTGCCGTTCCCAGTGTCTTTAACTTTAAGAATATGTTGTGTTAAAGTGCCGGAAAGCTCCATACGTAGCCCCCTTTCCTTTTAAGGGTAGGGTTGTATATCCTCTCATATATAGCCTCTCTAACTCCCCGTTCGAACCAGCGGGGTTGGCGGTCTAGGACTTCGGTGGATTGGAGGTTGAAGGAGTGTCCCTGGTTGTGCTCTAGGTGATTGAAAATGGCAGAAGACTTGCCGTTGGTACTTGGTTTGCAATGTTCTTTGTACCTTGCCTTTAGTACAGTCTTTTCCAGATCACTTCAGTGTCACTGACGAAGGATAGTGGATTCTATCCGAAACGTCTTTCCAAAACCATATCCAGTTGCTTGAGTAACTACTTTTTGGCGCACCTACACATGTATACGGTGATATGATCTTTCGTACCGGACGGGGGCCTGGCACATCCCCGTCTTGTAATCAGACATATCGTAAGGGGAGGTATAACTCCGTCGTGTGTATGTAAGCGACCAATGATGATGATGATGATGATAATAATCATAAAATCTAGTGTCTGCCAGACTTCACATATCCCTGGAATAGTAGAAATTGGTCAAATAGACAGAAAAACTACCGGAGTAGTTTAGCCGGCTGAAGGAGCAAAGTATACTTCGAAGGATGGCCAATGATGACCCCTTTCGTCACATTCTAAATGTTCCAAATGCCTTCACCTGGTGAGTTCATGTCAGACCCCAGTAGAAAAGCCTTCATGTCGTCTGAAACCACTACTACACGTCACATATGGCTGCCTTTGTCGGAGGTAATCTGGGGTCAGGGTAATAATGTCCGCCATGTACTAACGTGAACGATAAATCAGTCGTGCACAGATCGACCTGCACGTGCTCAAACCGCCGTATCGGAAATTCCTACCCTACCAACGGCCTCTCTGGTCGCCATTTTATGACAAAATATTGGCTTATCCGCAAATTGCAATATCCATATATCGTACATGAGAGAACTCACGAATAACGCCATCATAGCACTTTTCATATGTTTGTATGCGGGGTACAGCCATTTTTCCGGGTAACACACCAGCTTCTGTATCTGCACAACCAGTATAACCGTTCTTCTGTGTAACACTAACACACCAGCTTCTGTATCTGTATCTGCCCTTCGGCGTGACACACCAGCTTCTGTATCTTTACATAGCCGGAAAAACCGTCCTTTGGTGTGACAAACCAGATTCTGTATCTGTATCTCTGTATAGCCGGTATAACCGTCCTTCAGTTTAACACACCAGCTTCTATATCTGTATCTGTATAGCCGGTATAACCGTCCTTCAGTTTAACACACCAGCTTCTATTTCTGTATCTGTATAGCCGGTATAACCGCCCTTTGGCATAACACACCAGCTTCTATATCTGTATCTGTATAGCCGGTATAACCGTCCTTCAGTTTAACACACCAGCTTCTATTTCTGTATCTGTATAGCCGGTATAACCGCCCTTTGGCATAACACACCAGCTTCTATATCTGTATCTGTATAGCCGGTATAACCGTCCTTCAGTTTAACACACCAGCTTCTATTTCTGTATCTGTATAGCCGGTATAACCGCCCTTTGGCATAACACACCAGCTTCTATATCTGTATCTGTATAGCCGGTATAACCGTCCTTCAGTTTAACACACCAGCTTCTATTTCTGTATCTGTATAGCCGGTATAACCGCCCTTTGGCATAACACACCAGCTTCTATATCTGTATCTGTATAGCCGGTATAACTGCCCATCGGCATAACACACCAGCTTCTATATCTGTATCTGTATAGCCGGTATGACTACCCTTCGGTATAACACACCAGCTTATTTATCTGCATCTTTGTATAGCCGGTATAACTGCCTTTTGGTATAACATACCAGCTTCTGAATCTGTATCTATATCCGAAAGCCGGTATAACTGCCCTTCGGCGTAACGCACCAGCTTCTGTGTCTGTATCTGTATAGCCGGTATAACCGCCCTTTGGCACAACACACCAGCTTCTATTTCTGTATCTGTATAGCCGGTATAACTGCCCATCGGCACAACACACCAGCTTCTATATCTGTATCTGTATAGCCGGTATAACTGCCTTTTGGTATAACATACCAGCTTCTGAATCTGTATCTATATCCGAAAGCCGGTATAACCGCCCTTCTGCGTAACACACTAGCTTCACAGGCACACTGCGCGGCAGCAGCTGGTTACATTACAGTGAATGACCCGTCACACCTAGCATTTGCACATCTAACTGAAGGCGCTGTTAAACATATCTCATGAAGATGCTCCTACGATACTTAATGGTAATGAGTCTCACTTTACGATAGTTCTTGCGAAAAAGCGAATTTTTGAAAACCTCAATTCTGGGTTGATAAACTCTGGTACTTGATTAGGCATGACGGTTTCTTGTTCTTTTCTGAGCTGGTATAGTCTACGTTCACCAGTTTATTAGGTATTTTCTTCCTGGTCGGAAGTTCTACACTTCGGTAATATGAGCGACCTTTAAGTGGAACAGACTTCAAATCCATGGAGTAGTTTCTATGGCGATCCATTTAGTAGTTGTAGTTCATAAAACAGTATCGCAACCCAGACAGACTGTTTGGCATTGCAGTTATGCATACAGCCTGGGGGCTAGGATTATGTCCAGCGATATTTAGATACTGCTTGGCGATAAGAGGCCATAATGCTTATGAAAAGAATGTTATGTAGACTGCGAAGAAGATACAGTATAGCCTCAATTTTTGCCGGTGCGTAGCTATGAGACGGGAGAAGCGGTTGCATGGATGCATGGATGGATGGATGGATCGGTCACTTTAACCAAATAGCCCTTCTATACGTGCTATTGCGTAATCGAGCCAGCGTGGCCGAGCGGTCTACAGCACGGTACCTATCTTCCGTAGATCGTAGGTTCGAACCCCACTTGCTAATTTTTTTTTCTTTGTTAGACAAATCTCATGTAGTGTTTTTTTAATAGAAGAAAGACCAATTCAGTAATTCGATGTTTAAAAACTCTATTTTCGTGTGATTTTGTTTAACATCCAGGCTTTTCCAAAATACGCACCGGCCAGCTTTTTTCAGAAGCTTTCTTGTTGATGTTGTGGTCATTGAGTCAATTGCTCAACTGTTGATGTTTTGAAGCTAATCGTTCATCATCATCAGTCGGCTGCGTTACCATTTTGTAAACATTGTACAATGTACCTCTTTTTTGTTTTCATTTTTTCTGAATATTGGAAATAAAGCAAAACACTGATGATTATAGGTTACCCAAACATCAGGTTTCTTTAATTGAAGCCCCAAGGCTAAAAAGTAACCCTCGATCGAGTTTAAAGTTATATTAGTGCGGCTCTGATCTTCGCATTCAATGCGTAAAAGGATTTCCGTCTACCCATCTCGGAATTACAAAAGCTTTATCACATTTTCACGACTCCAGATATTATCATTCTAGAGCCGCAGAGCTAATTCCTTTGCTGTGCAGAAGCGAGTCATTCGTTTTCCTTTCGGCTTTCCGATAAGTCGAGTTAGATTTGCCTCTGCCGGAGGACAAGTTGTTTGGCTGTAATAGTTTTCGGATGTGTTAATCGGATGAGGTTCTGCACCATTAAGTCAGCGGCATATTCTCTGTATCTGTATCTGTGTCTGTCTCATCCTTTGGCATAACACACCAGCTTCTGTATCTGTGTCTGTATAGCCGGTATAACTGCCCTTCGGTGTAACACATCAGATTCTGTATTAGTGTCTATATAGCCGGTATAACTGCCCTTTGGTGTAACACATCAGCTTCTGTATTAGTGTCTATATAGCCGGTATAACTAGCTGCCCTTTGGTGTAACACATCAGCTTCTGTATCAGTGTCTGTATAGCCGGTATAACCGCCCTTCGGTGTAAGACACCAGCTTCTGTATCTGTATCCATATACTAGTAGCCTATATAACCGTCCTTCGCTCAATACCCCTTCATGTATCACACGAGAGCAAGAATGAGCCGGAATGCCGTCAGAATGAAAATTCTTTCTTATTCCTGGGAATTCGTAGTGTATTCTAGAAATTTTCGCTGCATTCGAGATACTCGTATTTGTGCCCCGTCCTTTTGGCTGACCCGAAAGTTTTTGACATGTTAAAGACTTTCGAGGTGCACTTGAAGTGGAGAAATACGGCATTCAATGTGTATTCTAAGTGTATTCTAACTATTCTAACTGCAGTATGACCCCATTCTACGGCATTCCAACATTATTCGAAACATTGTTATCTCATTCGATGGAGAACCGAAACGGCAAGCCACTTTGAATCCTGTCAGAATGTGACCAAAAGAATATCTGCAATGTAGTGAGAATTTCTAGAATACACTAATCTCTAAGCAGATTCCTTCTTGGCAAGACAGTAACACAAGCTGCGGAATGACTTTAGCCGGCAGAGGAGTAAAATTGGCCACGTGAGGAATCTGATTGGAGATTAAGAATACACCACGAATTCCCAGGAATAGAAAGAAAAGAATTGTCATCCTGACGGCATTTTGGCTCATTCCTTTTCGTGCGAAGGGGATATAAGGTCCATTTGGAATTCTTACCCCAATGTGACACTGACCGACCCGAATGTGGCACGAATTTTGCAAATACTTCATTCCGGCTGGTTCTGCTTGATTCCTGCTAATTCGGTTTCAGTTTGAGGGCCCTATTAACACGCCAGCTTCGCAGGCACGCGGCGCGGCAGCAACTGGTTATATCACACTAAACGACCCGTCACACACTTAGCCTTTTTACGTCTAGTTGAAGGCGATATTTCAAGGTATCTAACAGGATTTGGTGGCAAAGAGTTCCACTCTACGACAGTTCTAGGGAAAAACGAATTTTCGAACACCTCAATTTTGGATTGGAAACTGTTGTACTCGAAGGAATGACGAACCCTCGTTCTTTTTAAAGATTTTTTACCCTCGGTTAGTGGATATTAACGTTATTGGATAGTTATGCGACCTGACCAGGCCTTATGACACCATATACGCCTCGGAGCGGGTCATTAACCCTTAATTCAAACACATCAGTCCATTTGCAGAACCAATGGTGTGCATATGGATAAGAAGATTGACTGTCACGCAATTTCCTGTTTATGGTATACTTTCCGGTGTCAGGTGAACCAACTGCAATTTGTCAACATCTATTTTTAAAAATCTATATAGAATATTTCCGGTGATTTATTCTTAGAATAAAAAGTTGCCACGTGATAATTAAAAAGCAGGTGTCAAATGCCCCCACATGACGACCAGAAGTTGTCAAATTCCCATAAAATAAAGTACTCAAGAGTTCAATGACCCTAAAAATCATTGTATAGTCTTATAGCCCATGTCTATAGTTCTTAACTATCTATTTACTTATTTGTCTATCTATCTATATGTATATTTGTACATGTAACTAACATGTATTCAAGTAGCCTAACAAAGATTATTTTATAAAAGTCGCACGATAAAGATTCTCTCTCTCTCTCTCTCTCTCTATATATATATATATGTACTTATATATATGTACATATATATTTATATATGTGTGAGTGTGTGTGATATGCACCTATATACTTATAAGATATATCACAAATATGACTAATTCTATTCGTACAAATACAGCAGATAAAATTTGACGTAAATAGCACATTATTGGCTTCCTATTCAAACTACAAATACATACCGGGCTACGCAAATTGATACATTATTTGGCCCAGAACCAAAAGGTCATGGGTTCGAAACCCTTGATATGGCCCGATGTTGCGAACTTCCTCACTTCTCTTGAAAATGAGTACCTAGCTTTGGTTAGGTAACAGTTACATCCCAGCTAGGACGTTGAATGGAGGCATGACACATTTGAGAAGAGTCACCCCTCGAGCACGTTAATCTTTTCACAATATCACTAAACTGGATAAAACAGTCGTCTCAAATTTGATAAAAGAGTCTTTCTAAATTGCAGTTATTTCCCTCCAACGCTGTCGCACTTCTTCCAACACTTCTACCAACCAGGTAGATTGCATAAAATGAGCAAAGCCGCTCGCAGTTCTATTTTTAGCCTGCACTTTTCACGCCTAAATGACAAGAAGCCTTGCGGGATTGCAGCCATCAAGGCTTGTTAACGAGGAAGAGAGGAGAAGAGGTCTAGAAGGCAAAGACGGACTGACTAATTTTGTCTTTCCGCCTAGGAAATTACCAGATCGATACAGTCAAGACTGCCGTAATTCGTGACCGGAGAATGCACGGTTCACGCGTTCCCACTGGGCCGCGCCGGTTTGCGGCAAATTGCGCCAGGTATTCGCACGTCAATACGCCACTCAGCTTAGTCGCCTGAAACTTCCATTTTTCTTTATCTAGAAAAAGACTTGCAGTTCATAGAATTTCGAAAAATGGCCCCGAAGCGACATAATTTCCCGTTCTTAATTGGGTTATAATAAAATCAAAAAAGAAAGAAAACTAGACAAGAGGGACAAGAGGTTTTTCCACTGTTTTCATTTTTTATAACATTTCAAAGAACATACAAGAGAAGACGGAAAGAAAAAGGGATGTGCCAAGCTACACACGACAGTCCGCCGAGCTCCCACCAATCCACTCCTGACAACTTGACACATCCAAATAAAAAGTCATACGAAACGTACAAGACAGACCTACCAGTAGACTGATACGACTACAGGGAAGCAGGGGATTAAAAGCACAGGCGCAGTTTTTCCCCGTCGACCCTCGCTCACTACACTGAGCACCACAGAGACATAAACGTTGTTTCATTCAGACTTACAAAGCCAAGCTTTAATCTTGAGCGGAGGCACTCCTTGATATGTACGGGACCATCTCAACGTGGCGACTCAATTTCCATTTCTTAACATATCTATGGTGCGCCAAGTATCATAAGTGAACATCCTTATATCAGTGCAAATTTCCTTGTGATGCATTTTTAATCTGGTTTTTACTACAATGGTAACACTGAGATTTCCAACAGACTACGAAATGCTTCGTGTGTGTCAGTGTGACCGCATGGGAAACTTGACACAAATTCGCAACATTGCAAATTGGCGCTGCTTTTTGTTTGCGTGGTTCAGTTTAGGTGGTATCTCACTGCACTTGGGGTACCGGTGCGGCACTGCGGGGTTCGAAAGTCTACTCAAAGGATTTCAGAGAGAATACGAAATTTCTTACGTTTTGTGCATTTTGTTGTCTTCTAAGTCATACTTTTACGTCTTACGCAATATCTTGATTATAAAGAATTGGCGAAAATAACACAACAGTGCCGCAGTTAACGAACCCAGCAGTGCCGCACCTGTGCTCCAAGTGCAGTGAGATACCACCATAAACTAATCGCAATAGTGGAGCTCACCGTATACTATACGGCATAGTTGCACCTATCTATATGCATGTACATGTCTTGTATCAATATTCAAGGTCATGAGTATCTTCTTCAGTCGTTCCTTTCTTTGCACATTTCCTTGACGATATCATCATCATCGTCGCGGGCTACTTGCCCGAACCAGGTCCACTCTCTCCTTCCAAACGTCTCTGCCTCCATAGCGTTCTCTAAGTCCTCAACCCGCAACCCCACATCACGAGCAAGCTGGTCTATGTATGTTAGTCGAGGTCGCCCGATATAATCGGCGAAAATAACACAACAGTGCCGCAGTGAACGAACCCCGCAATGCCGCACATGTACCCCTAGTGCAGTGAGATACCACCTTTAGGTACCCGTACCCACCAACAGTAGCGTGGCCAGACGTGAGTGAATTGCAGAGGGGCACGCCTCCTAACCTCCGTCTGGGCCCGCTAACGGGAATCGATAGAAGACCCACTCTTCCGCGGTTTGAAATAATGACCGACAAAATGGTCGTTAAAAACAAGAAGATAGCCATGATGGGGAGATTCCCGTAAATTATCCATGAACAATTTTTCTTCCTGCTATCCTTCAATTCTTTCAGCCTTTCAGAATGGAACGTAAGGGCGGGAAACAAACCTAGTACGACCTGTTCCTTTTTATCCACCAAGCGACAAACTGCGAATTGAATCAGGAAGGCACAACCGCACTCCTCTAGAACAAAGAGTCTGCCAATTTTGTACTTCAAACATGGTAGAAGATGAAGTGCACTTCACTGTTGATTGCGACATGTATGCCAATGATAGAAATATTCTATTTAATTACATAGAAAGTAGATTCCCTCATTTTAGACACATGGGTAGCACTGACAAGTTTATATTCCTCATGCGTTTTGACAAACCGACCATAGCTAAACCCATACAGTCTTACATTTTCACCATTACCAAGAAGCGAGAAGAAGCCGAACTTCTGTATTAGACAAGATTTCTGATACTTTTATATGCATATATGTTTTGGCTTGTTGTGACCTGTACTTAGCTCGGTTGGGCAAAACTGTACAATAAAGGTCTTCATTCATTCATTCAATAAAGAAGGAAGATAGAAAAGTAGGCTAGGGATAGATAAACCGAAAGCCGGGTGTAACGTACGAAAAGCCCCACCCAACATAATGGCTCCTATTATGAACAAAAGGGATCAGAGTAATGATGCAATAATACAACGTGCAGAAATTTCGAGCGGTCTTCGTTTTTGGGACAGGTAACTATCTCGTATCCTCCAAAGGCAAGATAAAAAAAACAGCGCAGATGATTGATGGAAAGGTAACATTCGCAAGCAAATAAATAAAATAATGATGTCTTTCACGTGGTCTAGCCTAACAAACTACTGCTCGTTTTATTCTTATTCAGTCATACGTATGGTGACCAGCCCGCTCATCTCTGTCCTGCCACTTGCTACATAATGCAATTCAACACCACAAGGTGTTGTACTTGACCATCAGTAACCATGGTGATACCCATCTGGTCCAGGTCACTGACCATTTTGGGAAAAGAAGAAAAACAAACGGAGCAAAATATTGTTCGGTGTTTGATACTCTGTGTTTGCCATTTTTTCAGCCTTCCAGACCACTTTAATAGACCATTTTCCTTCCGTGAACATAAACATAATGACACCAATTCAGCGTAAATAGCACCGATAGAGAACACTGATTAACTGCAGCTACATATGCCAGGTAGCCCCATTGCCCCCCTTTGTACACTCCATCAATCAGAACCACCCTAAATAGAGACTCAATGGTGATAAATAGACCATTCCCGTACACTTATTACCACCCTGTATCAGGCCTTACGTCCTCCACTGAGAGGTGAGCTCATTCGGGTGGATGTTATCTGTGGAAGAGACAACGTACTAAATATACATGCAATAAGACAAAAACGTTCAAGCAGCTTAGTGACTGTGCATTGCAATATAATGGCTCAA
>NC_049989.1:12795909-12815826 GCF_000003815.2 Branchiostoma floridae | reverse complement strand
TTATTTGTTTTCTGAAAGTAAAGAGAGTAAAGGAAAGATAGGAATGAAGGAAGGGAGGGAGGAAGTAAAGAGAATAAAGGAAAGATAGGAATGAAGGGAGAAAAAGGCGGGAAGAGAGAAATGAAAGAGAGCATGAAGAAAGAACAATAGAGGAATAAGGAACGCATGTACGGAAAAAGCGCGAAAGACAGAAAGACAGAAAGAAAAGAAAAAGAAGAAAGCAGGAAGGAAGAAAGGAAGGAAGGAAGGAAGAAAGGAAAGGAAGAGAATAAAAGAAATATAGGAATGAAGGTACAAAATGCAGGAACAAAGACAAGAAGAAAAGAAAGAAAGAGCATGAAAGAAAAACAGAGGAATAAGGGAAGCATAAACGGAAGAAAAAAGAGAGGGAAAGACCGAAAGACAGAAAGAAAAAGGAAGGAAGAAGGAAGGAGGAAGGAAAGAAGGAACGAAGGAAGGAAAGAAAGAATAAGAAGGAAAGAAAGAATAAAAGAGATAGGAATGAAGGAAGAAAAAATAAAAAAAGGAACGGAGGGATGAAGGAAGGAAGGAAAGAAGAAAGGAAGGAAAAAGTAAGTAAGTTAGGAAGGAAGGAAGGAAGGAAGCAATGAAGGAAGGAAGGAAGTAAAGGAAGGAAGGAAGGAAAGAAGGAAGGAAGGAAGGAAAGAAGGAAGGAAGGAAGGAAGGAAGGAAGGAAGGAAGGAAGGAAGGAAGGAAGGAAGGAAGGAAGGAAGGAAGGAAGGAAGGAAGGAAGGAAGGAAGGAAGGAAGGAAGGAAGGAAAAAAGGAAAGAAAGAAGGAAGGAAGGAAGGAAGGAAGGAAGGAAGGCAGGAAGGAAGGAAGGAAGGAAGGAAGGCAGGAAGGCAGGAAGGAAGGGAGGATTTAGGATGGGAGGTAGATTAAAAAGAAAAAGACAGGCGGACAGACAGAAAGAGGGAAAGAGAAAATAAACGAAAGGAATATAAGAAGGAAGGAAGAATAAAAAGAGGGAAAGATTGAAAGAGATTTAAAAGAAAGGAAGGAAGGAAGAAAAGGGTGGGAAAGATGAAAAGAAAGAGGGGATGGAAAGAAAAATTAGAGAAATGTGGGGAGCTTTAATAGAAGACAGAAAGAAAAGAAGGGAGGAAGGAAGGAAGGAAAAAAGAAGGAAAGAAAGAGAAGGAAAGAAAGAGAAGGAAAGAAAGATAAAAATGAAGGAAGGAAAAGGCAGGAAGAAAAAAAGAAAAGAAAGAGAGCATGAAAAAATAGAAGAATGAGGGAAGCATAAAAGGAAGAAAAAGGAAAGAGGGAAATACAGAAAGAACAAAAGCAAGAAAGGGAAGGAAGGAAGGAAGGAAGGAAGGAAGGAAGGAAGGAAGGAAGGAAGGAAGGAAGGAAGGAAGGAGGGAGGAAAAACAGATGGCAATAAGGGAGGAAAAATGCACCATTGCTGCAGACCTGGGGGCCATCCACACAATGTGATGTATGTAGCGTCAGGCGCATGACTGATGTTTCCCCGCTCAGGGCAGACCCCCCGGATCAATACCGCTAGACTTCTCTCCAACGTGGAGGCCCACTAATCTACATGCTCATTGGGGCATGTGCCGTCGTTAACACAGCCATTTGTCAAACTAAACCGTCGTCAAAGCATGTGTATCGTTGGGACTAATCAGAATAGGTGTAAATGTGGTGTCGCACTGCACTTGGGCACCGGTGCGGCACTGCGGGGTTCGCAGATGACTCAACATTGTACCATGTACAAATGTCGAGCAATAAAGTTCATATATACTGATTTCAGAGATAAAGAACTAATTTTCTTACGTTTTGTGTATTTTGTTGTATTCTTAGTCATAATTTTACGTACTATGCAATATCTGAATTATACAAACATCGGCGAAAATAGCACAACAGTGTTGCAGTGAAGGAACCCCGCAGTGCCGCAACGGTGCCCCAAGAGCAGTGAAGTGCTCATTCTTTTAGAAAGCTTACATGGTAGCGGCTAGTTTCAATATAGCAGTGTATATTTTTACTGAGAGAGGTTGCTAGCGCTTCCCTTTTAAAGTGCTCGAGGCACCCCCTTAAACAAGGGAGTTCCATTTTAAGTCCCTTAACACGAAAGAAGGGTACAGCCCTAAGCGAGATGTCCTACCCAGGATTTGAACCAGGGTATCCAAGTTACCAACTACTTGGAACCAGAAGTTCAAGTGTGGGACGGCTATCAGTTGAGCTACAGGGACATCCGAAACAAAGCCCTGCTTTTCTTAAATTGTTTTAGACTGTAAGATCTAGAGAAACTGAAATTTTCTTTCTGCACTAGCACAACGTTACATGTTGTTAAAGCAGTTCTTGCCTGTTTCTTTGTGTCAATCCATACAAATCTAATCAGCAATTTCCCAATTTTACCTCGAAATTATGATAACATAATAGACTTTGAAGCATTAAACATTAGCGCTTGAAGAAATCTAGGTAATCAGGTTTGGGAAATTCTCGATCGATATCTCGAAGCCGTTTATATGTGATTTTTCTCATTCTTTCACCACCCACAGGGCCTAATTTGGACGCAATCATCGCACGAGTTTCAGTCTACACTAATATAGCCCATCACTCACGTCAATCACAATTAAACCAATCAGCAACAAGGGCCAATCAGCAACGAGGACTAATACATTTTCAGGTCGACTACTCCGGAATGACTTCCGCGAATCGATCAGCGTTTCGCCGATCGTTTGAATTATTCAGTTGAGCAACGGTACTTGAATCGCAAGAAGGGCAAGTGCGTTGACTCTTCATCTCCAAGCAGACGTTTGGAGAGACACTAGCAACATTTTCTGCCCTGTAGGGTGGTTGGGAGTAAAACAAAACGAAGGGGGAAAACGACAAAACGGCACCGTAACAGTTATAACGCCCCCCTCACCCGTTCAACGTCCCTTCCGAAAAACGGGTGCAACCCCAACAGAAATGTTCTACCCAGGATTTAACAGGTTACCATCATAGAACTAGAAGCTCAATTGTGAGGCCACTACCAGTTGAGCTACAGGGACCTCCCTTGCAGTTTCGCCATGTGAGTAACACCATAGTCTAGCAAAAGTCCGACCTGCCTTGCGAAAGATAATACAAAATGCATTATAGAAAGTTTGTGCAAAAGCAAATAGAAAAAAAATGCTGCGGCACTGTAGTGTCGTTTACTTTTGTGTTTTTAGCCAGAAATATTATTTATCTTTTTTTTAATCATTGGCAATATTGCTATTTCCAATAAGTTATCATGCATTGATGTTCTAGATACACTATTTTACGTAATGAGCTATTCACATTTCTTGAATCCAGTACAGCAGATTTCAAGAGACTCGATGCTACAGACAGATTTGTATATATCTTCAGATGCCACTAACCCCATAATGCAAAGATAGGCAAATATATCAAAGACTGCTTTGCTATAAGAAAGAGTAATGAAACTCATGATTAGCCCAACTCGATTGTAACACTATATCAAAGACTTGTGTTAGCCCTTCTTGTTATGTTAATTAGGATATTAAGTCTTATTCTATACACCTTTTTTGTACTTTGTGTAACAGTCGTTGCCATACACTGTACCATGTACAAATGTCGAGCAATAAAGTTCATCATGTATTCAAGCTGAGATTGTGACATTTCGGGAGTGCGGCCATTTTGTTCGGCACACGCAAAATTCCACGCATGTCCAAGTGTGTACCGCAAGGGAAAATTGGCACAAATTCGCAAAGTAACTATGCAATTTTCTTCCTTAATCCTCTGACAACTCTCATAAGGTGAGATGCACCAAACGAAATTAACTCTCTATGTCGGTGTAATCCACTGCCATGCTAATGGCTTTGATTTTTTCATCGCACGGGACTGTGGGTGCCAACAATATTCGAGGCGACAGTCAAAGTCAGGACCTCTGGGATAACAAATGTTTCCCGCTAACCCTCTCATGGCCACTCCGCTGACCACGGTGAATATAAAACACAGAGTCGGGTTGTCAAATGGAATATTACATGATGTGGGACCAGCGCGGATACTTCTTATCGTATTACCAATGCTGATTACTGATTGGCTGAATTGTGTGTGATTGACGCGAAAGGCACAACCCGCCGTACGTGCAAATACGTGCTGTATACGTGCCAAAACGTGGGTAATCTTATGGGATCCGTAAGTGGTAAGTACCGCCTCCGTACGAACTCGTAGGGAATCCGACAGATTTTGTAGCACGCAGACACGTCGTAGAAGTTTACGCGCAGGCAAAACTCTGTGTGCTATCGGGCTGCGGATTCGCCCCCCGTACGTGCCAGCACAGGCGACGCGCCTGCCCTGTACAGCCTGAACGTTTTCAGAAATACGTCCCCCCCCCCAAAAAAAAAAAACGTACGCACAAATTGCACGTACGGCGGGTTGTGCTCCTAGCTTTACAGTACATACATGCGTTAAACATTGCAATTGGCGTGTGCAATAGAAGGAGTCGATTGTTAATAATGTTATTGATTCTGTACAAATGGGTGATTTTGTTGCCAGTATTCCGTGTCAGTGGTCGATCGAGTGAAAAAAATGGTGATGTATGTATCGTCAAGGAAATGTGCAAGGGAAGGAACTGCTGAAGAAGATACGCATGACCTTAAAGATTGAAACAAGACATGTACATGCATATAGATAGGTGCAACTATGTCGTACAGTATATATACGGTGAGCTCCACCATTGTGATTAGTTTATGGTGGTATCTCACTGCACTTGGGGCACCGGTGCGGCACTGCGGGATTCGATCACTGCGGCACTGTTGTGTTATTTTCGCCAATTGTTTAGTTGTACTGTAAGTAGTTGTTATACATGTAGACATTACGAAAGTCTCTGTACTTTTGTCGTGTCAATAAAGGTGTCTCTATGTTTTTGTCGCTTTCCATATTTTGATCCAACTCTAGCTGTTGAACAAATTGTCTTCCGTGTTCCTATTTGTATTCTTTTACGACATTTTTTAGCATCCATCTTTCCGGTCCGTCCGTCCTCTGATGTAGGGTAATTGCACTTAACGAGTCTGTACCGTTGAGCTAACTGCGTTTTGTTCTAATTCTATTACAACTACGTCCTATCAAATTTTCATTATTACGAACTGCTAGCAATTAGTCTTTTTGGGTCACTGTCGGAAAATTTGTAGCTCAATAGAATTGATTAGGTTTACACATGACGGAAGTAGGTCGAGCATGGGCCAAAATAACGAAATGTCATTTCGGGTACACCGTAGAAACAAGTAAAGGTGGTATCTCACTGCACTTGTACATGTGTCACGCAAGTTGCGTCACTTCGGGGTTCGAATACACCTTTCTCACGCGGCGGCCATGATAGATCTAAAAAGAGTTCAATGTGGCAAACAAAAGACTGTCCATCATAATTAGCAGTTCAACCAATGATAGCCTGCCAATTAGGAAAGCGACCAACAAGTGAATGGCTGCAAATCCGTCAAAAATTTGCATTACTATGTTTTTATTTTGCATCTCTTAAGGGACTATGGAGTCAGTCTTCACTACTCTAAATTGCTATATCTTTCGGTGCATAACACTTCTCGTAATATTTATTATTCTATCTTGTATCATGAAAATTTGAGTTGTTTGGGTGGAAACTAAATGGGACCTTATTTTAGAAATAAGTTTTGTCTGTTTGCCTCATTGACCTCGTCTTCGATCTATCATGGCCGCCGCGTGAGAAAGGAGCGAATTTCAATGATAAGGAACGAATTTTCCTACTTTTTGTGTATTTTGTCGTCTTCTAATTCATACCTTTACGTATTACCCGATATCTATGTCACATTTCCAAACACGGGGCCCGGCCGGGCAGCTTTCGGGAACGAAAAAAAAATGATATAAAAGACACCAAACCACACAATACGTAAAGAGAATAATCGTGGGCATTGCTTGTGCATGTTTTACGTATACTTTTTTTTTTCGTTTCCACAAACAGCCCCGGTTTGATAATATGACGTTAGCTATACCAGGTAAACCGCCCCGTGGCATAACACACCAGGTTTGTACTGAAGAGTGCAAGCTCCAGGAACAAAATCTTATCGAAGAGCGCTAGCCGTCAACACATTATCTCGACACGGGTAACCTGGCCAATGTCAGTACCGCTCAGCGTCGTTACCACAAGGCGCTACATAATTCTACACAGCTGACTTCTTTCACCTTTCGACCCTTATACTAAGTGATCGTAGTGTTTCATCGATCAAGTTTTACGGTCTACCCGTTCGTTAGTCTACTTTGCCCATAGAAGGTAGCCTGGTATCCAGCCGTGATATAGCTCCCGGGTCTCTTTCGTAGAGACTACATGCATGTTAGGTGTACATACATTGTATCTTTATATTATAAGACGTAGGATTGAAAAACCATATATAAAGACAACATCATAACGTCATAGTCTCTTTGTTTTCGACTATAACTCTTCTGTCCTCTCCGTAAATACATGTGCGGAGAGGACAGAAGAGACACAACTCATACGAGAGTTATAATACGGTTGGATACCAGGCTATCAACTAAAACGTTATACCTAAAATCCTAGCAAAAGCAACCTATGGAATGGCTAAGCTATAATTACCACAATTTTTCCCTTCGAGGCCTTTCGTCGTTACTCTACCTGAAAATTTTAGTGCGAATATTGTATCTTTGACTTTTAAAGGCCCTCTTACCTGTTATTTCGAAGATTTCAACGCTACCTTCTGGCTGGCACGGATGAAAGAAAGTTTGCACTGACTGGTACCGTTGAAGGAAAAGCGGTATTTAAAGCCCTTAGTCATGCTTCAAATATTCATTTGACAAAATAAGTAGGTCACGCAATTAAAAGTACGAACACAGAGCCACCTTTTTTCGTGATCATTAAATGACATAAATCAGGCGTAACATTTTGCATTCATGTACTAGTAATCCGGTTTGTAACCATGGCAACGATTATGCTTTAGAAACGCTTAGTATGCAAATTACTACTGTAGATTACAGTATTACACACGTACGTAAGCGAGACTGTGGTTGCTTGCACTCGGGTTAGGTTTAAGTTTTTAACTTTTAAGGCGGACTTTGAAACTAGGCAAGTGGTACAGCATTTTTTTGTCACAAATGTCATGCAAATACTAATAGATCGACAGCTAAAAGCAGAAAAAATCCAACCATTCTAAGTAAGGCATGTGGGCGCTTCTGACCGGGTTGCGCGTCCTTAAGAGGCGACACCTGGTCGGGAGCAGATCACGTGCCTTCATTAGATACCTGGACATTGTCACCTGGCCAGGGAGCTTTATGTTCAGCCAAGACAGCGTGTTTCCTCCCTTTCAACCTACGTCGGAGAAGGCGAGGGGTAAGGGGCGGGAGAGCGAAAATAGGAGGCAGTGACGGAGGAGGGGCATAGTGATCCGGGGGGTGGGGGTGGCTTGGAAGGTTTCAGAAGCCCACCCTCCCGCCCTTTTTTCCGTTCAGTGTCTCTGTGGGCGACACTCCGGACTTTTTTGCCCATACCTTAACCTTCTTCCGGAGTGGCGTCCTGGGTCACTGTGAATAATGTACAATTTTCTATGTAGATTTATCAACAGTTTCATTTACCACTGACGTGTGGTCAATTTGCATCTCAGCGAAGCGTAGCAATGCTCTAGTCTCTACCAGACTCCGGCCTGGCCGAATAGCAATAGAGGGCTATGGCCAAGTTAGGAATAAATGTCTAGTAGGAGTTTAATACTCTGCCTTGAAGTGAACTGACCGACCGGCGGATAGCTGGATAGACTGCAAAAGACTGACTGAGATCCCATGACAACTTATTTGTCCCTACTTGGCCAAATTCTTGTTCTTTGTCATCCAGCTGACAAGTCTACTCGGAGACTAGCAATGTTCAAGAGTTTATACAAGTGCAGGAGTTCACAAGTACGAGCGTGCGCCGTTACAAGTTTCCCTCGCAGACTAGGACCGTAGGAGGGCTGGCTTTTATTACACAAGATGGGAGTAGCTCAAATGAGAAACCAAAATCGGACGTTCCACTGTAGTACCTGAAAAAGCCGCTAGACGGCACATTGTCGAACATGACCTTCGTTTCCCGACTCCTACCCACCTACCAAATATCATCGGGATCCATCAAAGGCTTCTCGAGTTAAAAAGTTCACAGACAGACAGACAGACAGCCAGACAGCCAGACAGACAGGCAGGCAGGCAGGCAGACAGACAGACACAGACAGACAGACAGACAGACAGACAGACAGACAGACAGACAGATAAGCAAACATACCCAAACTATAACCTTCTTATCGAACGGTAAATACAATGCCGATAATGTCGGGAGAGCATTTTAGTGCGTCTATTTGATCTCCTTGCATTAGAAAACCTGGTCCAACTTGAAAATCAATAACCAGCAATCCCCTCCTACTCCCCCCCCCCCGCAAAAGAGATAAACGCCAGCGCTATCTCTAGAAATCTGCGAAAGAGGCGACACTGTAACTATTGTAACGTTATAACGTTACAGCGGCGTATAAACCTGGGATCCTAGCAAACAAAAGAACCTTCTTGAATTATTACACCACCATTGTTTCTCTTTGAGTCCTCACGTTACTTTCCCTGACAGTTTTATTGGGCATATTGCACGGTCTTTGACCAAAGCCCTCTAAACTGTTTTTTTCTTTTCATCTTCCAACTTTCAAAGCTGGCCGAGCAAACTTGTACCGATTGGTACGGATGAACTGAAAGCGGTATGTTTGGCCCTTTAGTCATGCTTCAATTTACATGTAACAAAAAGTACCGTCACGCAAAACCATCAACACACAATAGCTGCGCCTTCATAAAGAATTGACCTGTTGAATGCCTGCATAATCCGGTTTGTAACCTTGCGAACGATTACTAGTCAAGATACGATTTGTGTAAATAACCCGTCACTGTATGATACGTATACAGTAGCTGCATTTGCTCAGTTTGAATTTACAACTTAAGGTGGACTTTGAAACGAAGGAAACGACACAGCAAATCTCCCCACCAATGTCATACAAAAGACATTTAAAATGTCCGAACCAACAATTACGACAATATCGAAAGCAGGCATATAAACAGTTGTCTAACAGCAAAATATCATTTCCTACGTTGATATCAACTATAAGGGGTTGTGAGTATAGGCAAAAGCATGGCCTACCTTCAGGAAGTCAAAACAGGTGCCTCCAAAAACCCCACCGGTGACCTACGATATTTTCTTCTTTGACTTTGGTCAAAAATATCAACCTTAACTGTTTTACCAAGGTTTTACAGAGGATTTGATCTCGGAAGTCATTAAGAGCTCGTCAGTGTCACCGCGACATTAAGATGACAGGTAGGACAATTACTGGACGATCCCAAGACAGGTGAGCAACCTTATGATGTCACTACAGGTGCAATGTAGGGGCCGGCTGCGATAGCACACAAACGCACTGCATCATTTACAAACATTTTGGGAACGAAATCCATTAAAATCACTTTTTTCATCAAAAAAATCAAAAACTATGCTGTGTCTACGAAATGTTAAGATATAGCGTAATCATTTCATAACGAACGGTATCTGTTACTTCATTTTCTCTGCGATCACAATCTTTTTGGTAAGATGCGGTTAAGGTCAATTCAGGTCACTCGCATAGCATTCCTGACAACAAGGTTCGAGTCGTGAGTTTGAAAGATCTCCACCGTTTTTCGTCTTTATTGGGAGTTTTGAAACAAAAAGTTTGATATTTTCGTATCCTATGTGAAGGCGAGATTACTATGTGAGAAACTCCGTGAGGAAAATGTAGATTTAGAGTTATTTTTGGGGCGTAATATGTTGGTGAGCGATTCAAGATGGCGTCCATAACAATATTTGAAATTTTGGCGGGGTTGGGGTAAGTGTTGAAGTGGCAATTCTCAGACTGTGCCAAAAGTGCCGCTAGATCAAGATCATGTCGGTAAGTATAATAACAATTTTCTTATAGTTATAAGTCGGAAGTGTCATATTTTTTCGCCATTCTCCCTTATTGAGTATTCAGTACCTAGTATTGAACAGTTCTGGTAGAAGTGTACACATGTAACTAACGTTATGTTATTAATTTGAATTGGATTATATGATAAGAAATGGGCCAGGTAGGTATGATTAAAATGTGTTACATGTCAAAGATATGAACTGATATTTATTGAACACAAATCACCCTATATGTGCCAAACAACCAATGGCATATGTAGGGTACCGGTTCAAGCCAGGATAAATATTTTCATTTTAGTGTAGTGGGAATGGCATGGTCTAGTGAAGCAACCAATCAGGAGATTGGTGTGGAAAGGGGGGTCTTGGTCCCTCCACGGTAAGATTTTGACAATGTAGAGTTAAAAGTAACTTTTTTCAGTATTGATTGGCATATCATAATTTTTCATTGTTCTGACATTGATTAGACATTGTTGAACAAGCAAATGATAGCAAAGCACCACTACACTTGTTAGAAATTAGCGTAGTGGCCATCATTTTAGCGTAGTGGTCACAAATTATAGCATAGTGGCCCACTACGCTAAAATGCACTAGCTAGAACCCTGGGGCCATATCATTGCTCAAAGTCAAACAGCATTGTAAAAGTACTTAACTAGTGTGATAATTTAATGGTTGTTATTTCAGTCCCCTACCGTGACCCCGGCTGTGTCGGAGCCCCTGCTGCCGACAGGAGCCATAGTAGTGATAGCGGTGGGAGGGTACGTCACCCTCATTGTCATAGCTCTCATCATCAGGCAGTGTCTACTGGTAAGTCATGGCCTTTACAAGTACATTAAACTTAAGGAAGGCCATGTTGATTTGATTATATTGTATACATGCACACACACACACACACACACACACATGCATGCATGCACACACACACTTGCAATTCTAACAATGGCATATGATAGTACTAAACTGGCCAAGGGGTGTAGGTATAGGCAGCCAAGAGGTGTACATTTGCCCCGGTAGCAAAACACACTCCTAAGCCAGCTTCACTCCTCTGCCAGCTTTTGATACTAATTTATGCTACCGTAGGATCTGCTTGGAGAGTAGGGTTCACTCACACAAGGCTGGCAAAAGCTCTAGGGGCAAAATCTCTGAAGGCCCGGAGCTATTTTCAGACAGGCTGACAGAAGCACCCAAAAGCTGACCAGTGGATAATGGTGACCAGGTTAAACTTTCCCTTTAGCTCTTTTGGACGAGTACAGTAAACAGTAGACCATGGATAAACATCCCATCCTAAGAATTGCAATTCTTTCCAGTAACGTGCAAGACAGGTGAGCAACTAATCTCTTGGTATTCAAACCACCACTGGACGCTGATACATGTCACTGGAACACTTGCACACCAGTACAGTTTCCTTACATCAGATACAGAAATACCTTGTGCAATACTGACACAGATTTCTGTCCCTATCTTAAACATGTTGTCCATTCCTTTTATCAGTTGTGTACAGCTCCAGCTGTTTTTGGTGACAAAGAAAATAAACAACATTAATCAAAGTCTGTTCTACAAGTGTTTGACATGACATTACAACACTTGATATAGTACAGCAATCCTTCATCCACATACCATCTCTTTGTATCAATAACATCTTGAGAGCACTGAAAGGGGGAGGTGAAGGTTGTATTACTATTAGTTTATAGCCTTTTTAAGGTTGTAGGGACAGTGCCCATGCACAGTACACAGGGCTCGAAATACCACCTGCATACACAGGTTAGTGCATATAAAATTGGAGCTGTGCAGGTATTTCTGGTGTCTACCTGCGCCTAACCTGCACTGGTCCATGTACTGGGTTTTATACATAAATGTCCTATGATGTAGGTGCATGAAGATTGTTCTAAGTATAAAGAAAACAAACAAACAATGGTTCCTGAACAATTTTGCTTTTAGTATGATCCATACTCCCTAGTAAATTCTGAGTGGTGCAGGTAAAATTTGTCTGGTGCAGGTAATTTTCAATGTTACCCACACCAGTGCAGGTATGCAGAAAACAAGTATTTCAAGCCTTGGTACAGAAGAACACACTCTCTGTATTGTGTCTAGGGCACAGTTTTGGAAGGCGAAGTCCAACCCTCTCCTTCCACTGCCTTTTACCTCCCCAACCAGAGTCAGATATCCATTTTTACACCTATCCGGAGAGTTGTGCAAAGTGCTTTTCCCTAGGACATAACATCTAGCCAGGATGACCAGGAATCGAACCTGTTACAGTACCTCTCTGCTATCTCACATCTGCTTGCCTAGAAACTTGGTAACCACTGAAAAACAGTATTTTTACGAAATCATAGATAAAAACCAGTTAATAAAGAAGTCCTTCTCCACTCCTTTTAACTTTTTTTTTAAGGTTCATTACTACATGGAAGTACTTGATTCCATTTTAGCAACTTAAATGATATAAATTACATAGTCCCAGTCATGGCCTACATTTTGAGAATTAGATTTTGACATCTTTTCTGTGAAAGGTCAGGCTCCGTTGGAGCCTCTGCGAAGTATTTTAAGTATGGCTGCGTCAATAGAATCTAATCAATAAATGATTCATACTCATAGCATCTACAAGAGGCTTACCGGGAGTTACCCTTAGAGCTTTGAAGGATTCTGCTAAATGCTGATTCATGAAAGTTTGAAAAGATCACTTTGTTGCCAAGCGGAACCATGCTAGGCTTCTCCATATAATCAGTCCATAATTGTCCGAATTATCAGAATTGCAAGTGAGATGGGGGCAGTGAGGACGAAATCACAGTTGATCGTAGTTGGCCAGTGTCGTCATTCCTGATATGCTCATGTTTAAAAGCACGCTAGTGAGATACAGAGAGAACATAATCTGATCTGTCATGAGCAGAAATGCTGACCGTCGTTCCTCCTGCCATTTTGAAAATCTCGCGATGTGTTTATGACTGCAAGCGCCACGGGTGTCTTGCCCCCAATGTTCTACATTTGTAGATCCTCCCGACATCTCCATAGATATCGGTAAAAACTGTGTCTAGATTGGTCCTTACCGAATTAGGTACCCAATTTTACACCTGGGTGGAGTGAGCAAAGTTGTTGTACATGCCTTTCCCAAGAGCACAATGTCTAAACACCTGGAATATGTGTATCAGAAATCGAACCAGTGACCTCTCGATCTCTACTCTGCAAGCCTACTATTAGCCACACACGTCAGTTCAATTCCAGAATTTGTTGATACTAAGGCCCACTTTACATTACGTTTTTCGCGTTAGCGGGACTGGCGTTAGCGGGGCTGCGTTAACGGGACTCCCGTGTAAAGAGAGTTCCCGTTAACGTAGTCCCGCTAACGCCAAATTTTCTCCCGTCCACTCCGAAGCGTACGCCCGTAGGCTCAGCGGGAGTCCCCGTCAACGCCAAACTGCGTAATACTATAAAGAGAACACGTCGGGCTCGCGTTAGCGGGAGTCAGGGTTTAGACGTTTAGCATAAAGCGCGCGCTTATTAGCATATGGCGCGAAAATGGTGGGTACAGATTTGCAAAACATTGGAGGAAAATTGCCAGCAGCGATCATGTTCATAACGCTGGGTATTAAAGAATACAGTGATAAGAAAACAGTCTCCTGATAGTTACTTTTTTATATACTAGTAGAATGAATGTCAACCCCAAAATCAACCCGAACTACGCAGAAAAAATAGTTTTCACGGCCTGCCTTTTCCGTAATGGCCACCTACGCAGGCTCTTACGTCAATCGGGTCTGCAGTCAACCTTCAAAGCAGGCGGGATGTCAGCGAAAAATAGTCTCATTCTCACATTTTTGGACGACCTACTTTTGCACAATTTTCGTGGAAGACATGTAAAAAAATATACAAGTTCGATTCCGAATATTTTCTCCTGCAATACATCGTTACGTTGTACCGAAACCAGAAGCCGCTATCTCTGCAAATTTTGTATGAAGTAATCCCATTACGCATCTCCGATTGGCCGTTGCTATGACAGTGGTGGCCGTTGCTATGACATTGGTGGGGAAATTCCCGCTACATGAACTGCTGGCAGCTTGAGTTTTTACGTACGAGGTAGTTGTACCTGCAGGAATTATGCGTATATTCACGGTTATTTCAGTACGTAGCCATAATTTAGCAGGTCATCACTGAAAGAAAGAGATCTTCTATCAAACAGTTCGCTTTGAAAGTGCTTTTTTTATCGAAAATTTTGTGGTCGAAGTTACCGGAAGTGTCAGCAAAAAACAACGTAGTCAAGTATTTCTCATGCAAGTCACGTATTTGAATTTTCAATCACTTGGTAGCGGTACGCAAACAAAAAATTAACGGTTGTTCAATATAACAACGTGCAGCAAAGAACTGCGATCTTTACGGGTAGATTTTCACCAAGATTTTACATTCGACCGCGCGCCGCGGGTGTCCTGTCAGATTTCCGGGCGGTGTGTCTATAGAGATGCCGATAGCGGCGTCCCGATAATGGGAAATTTACCGCTAACGCGAAAAGCGTAATGTAAAGTAGGCCTAATATTAATGCTAATAGGCCCACTTCCGTAAAAATAGCTGTGACATGCCGGCAGTGATAGCAGTGCCACATGGATTTTGTCATGGTTTCAAGCATATGGTTTGTGTTGAGTAGTAGTACTTATCTATTAGTTTTTTAACCATGTTCTTTGCGTTGTTTGTTTTTGTCTGAACTGATACACAGTGACATGTAGGCAAGGACTACGGTTATTCGTCAATCACAATCATGGTTTGATAATTTGTCGTGGCTTAGCGATATTCAAGATGGCAAAATTCCAATAGCCTTAGCTGCAATACAGATTGCCAATACCAAAAGTGCACATTCATGCAATAATATAAATAGTACATAAACCAGTGGGAGGTTGTCAGCAGTTACTGCTTGCAATGATCAATAGGCTTAGTACTTATTAAGTACAAGGAAATCTCAATTTCTTTCTGTTCATTGGGGGAACAATTGGCAATGAGGGACGAAAGGTTAATCAACCAGAGGAAAAGACACTGGGATTTATCATATTTGGAGTGCATGAATTGTACAAAAGACCATAATATAAGTGTTGTACAAATCAAAGACAGTGAAAACATGAAAGCTTCATAATTATCAGGATTCATATATTTGACTATTTTTACTTTAAGTGTCTCACCAGCAAAGAAAATGTTACATAACCTGTTACCTGTTTCCTGAAGTTATGTACATGTAGCTTATATATATATTCACTCACTCACTCAGTAATAAGCTCACTCACTCACTTGAACTCTCTCACTCACACACTTAGTAATTCACTCACTCAGTAATAAGCTCACTCACTCACTCACTCACTCACTCACTCACTCACTCACTCACTCACTCACTCACTCACTTACTCACTCACTCACTCACTCACTCACTCAGTAACCTATTTGGACAGCAAAATACTGTAAATGCAGCAATGTTCGCGGCGGTTTTATGTTCGCCAATTCACTGTGAACTTACAACCACCGTATACATTTTTCCGTGGAAGTATAAGAGACTAGAGTGCATGGTGCTACCGTGAACTTAAAACCAATGCGAACAGTCCTTTTTCCTGTGAAATTAAATCCTCGCAAACTTAAATACATTTACAGTAAGTGTCCAGTCATCTGAGACCAGTCCCTCCCACAATGACATCATTACTTTATCTTGGACCTAAGTAGACCTGCTTAATACAAGCAAAAGAAGAAATGGTGACAACTGACAAGTCCCATGTGTGTTTTCATAACACTTTGTCCGCCCTCTCAATCTTACTTCTTTTGGGTCAGGACTGTTTTTTGTTCAAAGTATGATTTATTTTTGACAGTTAAAAGACTATAATTATAGTCGCATGATCTTATAAACCCGAAATGCATCGTTTTTAACTAACATGCACTAGCAGCATTTTTCAGTCAATGAACTTATGAATCAACTTATTCTTTAACTGAATGTATACCATAAGATACTAGTCAAAAGTGTATTGAACAGTCACAACAACTTGTCCCAAACAGCAGAATACACTGTCTCACAAAGTTGACATATAAAAACAAATCAATATGAATACCAGGGGAACAAATCTAAAGTAAGACTTAAAGACGAGTGCTGCCAAATGCCAAAATGCTGGACGCTTTGGCATGTTGTTGTGAAGCTAAAGTTTCCTAGAACTCATCAGAGGAGTTTTCCAAATTCTGGCCCATTCAGAAGGTATTTATCTTGAACGCAAAATAATCCATTTACAGTGGGATTGTAAAACAAAACAAGTAAACTGTTTTCATTTTTGCATCATCAACAGGGCGTGAGATAACATTGAATGAATGAAAGACCTTTATTGTACATGTACATTCATGCCTCGACGGGCTAGGTACAGATCACTGATAAGATACCTACATGTATTATTAACAGACATATGCAGAGACACCAAGATACAATGATCTAACTAATTGTAGGTACTAAGCTAACAGGTTGGTTGACATCTTCTTCGCTTTTTTATACAGGTGTAGATATAGGAACAGATAATGTTGAACTTTCAACTTCTCCGACTCCAATGCTGGAATCAGACCACCGTACGTAAATCAGAAGGAACCGCCGCGACATCGTTACAAGTTAATCAGACAAGGTTCACACGCACTGATAATGAATCACCTTCCTTGGTCAAGTTCCAGTTCAGCCAAGAGCGTATCTGTAACACTTTATCCTAAACAGCTGCTTTTAGACTGCTTGTAATAAAAGAAATGAATTTGATGCGCTGGCCTTTCCAGTGAAGGTCTCAAGACATACCTCATTACCCTTCTTTGGGATAATAACTAGGGCTTCTAATTCCTTTGGGGGCATGCAGGTAGATACACCAGGCCATGGTGCACAGGGCTCGAAATTCATTTTTGGGATTAAGAAATTGGGTGCACCAAAACATTTTTGGGTGCACCACTTATTTAATAAATTGAAGTAATAACCTAGTAATAAAACTAAGTTAGAAGGTATCAAATTCTTAAACAAGAATGATGATAGACATTTTTATTATCTTTCTAACACTCAAGAATATGATGTATACTAGTTTTTACATAGTACACACAAATTAACCTTTAGAAAATATTTGGGTGCACCCACAGAAAAAGATTGGGTGCACATCTCCAATTTTGGGTGCACCTGGGTGAACATGCACCCAGTATTTCGAGCCCTGGTGCACCTTACTTAAACTTAGTTTGACAGAGAAAATATTGGGTGCAATTTGAAATAAGGCCACGCCAAGTGAAATACTTGGTTCTCCAACTTCCCAAAAATGAAAGTACAGTCAAACCTGCCCAAGTCGACCACCCGGGGGACCGGGAAAAAACGGTCGATTTGGACAGGTGGTCGCTGAGAAGAGTATCAACTCAAAACATGCCCGATGCAAAGTATAAATGGTTTCCGTTGTGTTTAATGGCAAATAGCAAACACACTGCACGCACGCAAAGAAGCGAGGTCTTTAATGCCAAATACAACACGCACACTGTAAACTGTAAATTTAACCCCATGCTTTTATTGAGCTTTTATTCGATACAGTGTTATAAAGCTCAATATTTGTACACTAAGGTTTTAGACAGTAAGGGAACTTTGATGCTGTCTGTTACCATACAAGCCTTTATGCGTCGCTGTATTCTTGATCGCCGTATCTGAAATAACTACGGTGCACCTTTCGAATTCGATGCCCGGTACGTCCCGATAGCGTACTTACCCACCTGTGAATGTACAGTACAGTTGAACAAAAGCACTCACACAGATCTTCCTTAAAAAGGTATGAGCTACACAAATCTTTCTTGAAAAAGTATGAGGCTATATACGTTTCAGCATTCATTCACCTTATAATGATATAGATTGAAAAAAGAAAACTTCTGTAACAACTAAATTCGGATTTTCTTACAACGAAATTTCCTCCCATATTACAGTAGACTGCCCCATTGACCCACCCATTGACCGCCGTCATCTGTATTCTAAACATAACATCGTAATGGCAGTCAAAATCCGACGCAAACTGGCCGATTTCGGCACAAAATCGCGCTAGTTATCATCAAAAATCGATGAAAACCTCAATTTTGAAAATGATGCGGTCGTTATGGGACCCAATTTGGGCTGGTCGCGGTCGCGTTGGCCAGGTGGTCGTTAAGAAAAGGTCGCTTAATGCTTACGTCAATGGGAAAAAAAATCGGGACCGGGAAAAAGCGGTCGAAATGGCCAGGTGGTCGCTGAGAAGAGGTGGTCGCTCGGGCAGGTTTGACTGTATAGCAAGTGGATATCGTCAATTAAAAGCATAAAGCAGGGAGGGAAAGTGCTCAGTAGTAAGAATTACTGACTGGAGTCCATGCAAACCTTAAGCCAAGGTCCTTTCAAGAAATACCTGTGGTCACTGTATAAATAAGCTGTGCAGTCAATATGTTTTATCCTGCATTTAGTCATCAAATAGGAAGTTGTCATTGGCTACCATATTCACTCCATAAGACTGATCATGAGTGCATCTAGAGAAACTTTTCCTTAAGCACGTACACATCTGCTAAACTTAAAGTTTCCCAGTTACAGTAATTTGCATTATATACAACTTGGTTAGAATCCCCAAAAAAGTGGTGAAGAAAATGTACTAAGTCCACGTACCAGTACTCGTTGACGTTCTTCTTGCAAACCCTCTACTCCTTGGAATGACACTTGGAAAGTGTGCAGGCCTTTTCAGTCCGACTCCTAGTAACTAGTACTGATGGTGGTCCAGCAATGATTAATGAGGGTATGCTTGGGGGTTTAGGATGTCTTTACTGGGAACAAGAGAAGGGTAATTGATCCTTGTGTTTATCGTTGCCATGGGAACAGATTCCAGGCTGTTGGTGATAAATGGTTTATTTGGCAGTGAGACCAAAACAGTGTGTACATGTAAACTGTGTTCTACATGTCTCCCTGTGCAATATACATGATTGTGTATTTGTTAGGCCTAGGGAAAAAAATGTTGTGTTTCCTGTTTCAGTCCTGATAACATTAGAGTCGGTAGGGACTGGTAAATGCAGAAATGTTCACGGTAGATTAATGTTCGCAGTTTTCGCGGTGACCACTTCACCGCGAACTTAAAACCACCGCGAACATTTTTCTATTATGGTATTAGACTGCAGTCTATGGTGTTACCGCGAACTTAAATCCACCGCGAAAAGTTCTTTTTCCCGCTTTCGCGAAATTAAATCCCCGCGAACTTAAATGCATTTACAGTATCTTTTTTTAAAGACTTTGGCCAAAACTCAACCGATGCAATAGTCAGTTAGAACTGAAATGCATGAGGACTCTTCACTAATATAATTCAATGTCAAACTTTAATTTTGTGCAGTTGGTTACAAATCTGTGGATACATTTATCCTTTGTTAGATTGAACATTTAGCTGTATTTTTTCCACTAAGAATGAATAGGAAACAGACTGAATAAAAATTCTAACTGGAAACTATTGTGACTCCACTGCCCACGCCAATAAAAGTCTAGGGTCTACAGGTTTTTCTAGGGCACATGTAGGTTGGGAAACAGGAAACACCATTCTTTTCCCCTAATAGGGATGTTAAATACTATGTACTTAATAGATAGAAGAAGTGAAAAGTCAGGAGGAAGATACGGGAAATATAAATTTAAAACATTATTTGTAAGATATATCATATTAAGGATTTCATGGCATCAGTTCTATTCCTTGGGGCTTGTCTGTTCCTTTTTAACTGCTCAAACCATGCCAAGGATTTTCTGTGGAAGTACAGATCTTTGTCTGTTTGTTCTGGCCAGATCTTGTCACCAGCAGCGTGTTATTGATGTAGGTTTGGGTCAGGAATGCGACTTGGTTTATCTTGTTGGATAAGTGTGAGACAACAGGCTGGTGTCAGCACAGTCCTCACGTATCAGCCCATGGCTTACAGATGCTGGAGCCAAGATCCTGCCACTAGACAGCAAGATTGTAGGAGGCAAAGCAGGAAGGCAACACAAAGTTGATAACTTGTTTCACGGATACAAAATGTATTATT
>NC_049989.1:12764179-12789351 GCF_000003815.2 Branchiostoma floridae | reverse complement strand
TCCATATGATCAAGTCAACATGGCTTGAAATGTCCCCCTGACAACAATCCGATGCATAAGGCTACATGTAGTTTCTCTGTTATTACATAATTAACTGCTAATTATTATAGCATTTTTCATGGCCTGAGCTCTTTATAATAGCCTTGGCTTGTTGGACGACCTTGGCTGAACATACTGCCTAGTAATAGTACCACCAAGAGTTGCTACCAACAATGTATTTTAATTATTTTGGGTTTGCTAGAAAGATTTATGCAGTGGGAGGTGGTGCTAATTACCAGACCAGCCCCATAAGGGCAGGTTTGTATTTTGAACGCAGGAAACTCTGGATGTGGCTAATAACTGTACCAACAGGGTTGCTACCAACGATGCATTTTAATTATTTTCTTTGCATTCACAACACACTCTTGTACATGACTTGTACAGACTGCACTGTTTAGGCACTTACGTAGGGGAAGACTGTTTGACTTTTAGCCAATTGGTTGAGAGCCAGCGTAATTTCTAAATGCTTAATATTTATTTTAGATTTATTGCAGACAATGCAATATTTTGTTACAATCCAAAGATTGGCAGCTTTCCTTTTAAAGGAATAAATGGATAGAACAATTGCATACTTATTATAACTTAAGTCTATAGCTTTTTAAAAGTTAAACAATGTGCGTGTCTTTTGAATAGTAACTTAAGTTTATTGCAAGACAATGCCCGAATGCTAATCGTAAACAAGTAAAACAGTGGTATACAGAATTGTGCTTTACGTATCAAAGAACTTCAAGGGAAATGAGATATATCTATTAGCATAAGTCTTAGATTAATTTTAAACTTATTATTATAATAAGAAAAATGACATCAGTTTATCGACTCTAAAAATAATGTATTCATTTTCTGTTTTAACTTCTTTTCTTTAATTAAGCAGTGGGAGATGAATTGTCCGACATTTTCATAGATGTTGGACAGCTCATACATTAGAAAATTTAAGATTCTAAATAATATACAATTCCGTACTCGGTATAAGATTCTTCGACAACCATGATTTACCAGTATTGACAGATGCGTTGTGAAGTGAGGTTTAAAGAACTGTCCAATATTGCCATGCATTATTCCCTCTCTGCTCCAATGGTTTTGCACAGCATAAGGAGAACTCCATCTAAATCAATACAAATGGCTTTCTATACTTAGAGTAACATCAATCTGGCACCCGGGGAGCCGTTTAGGGTCGTCCAGCGGGACTCGGTACACTGCTGAATACGTCTGTCTTCTAACCAGGGAGAAATTAACAGCATTTGTCATGTGGGGAGATTTGCTACGGCTCCGTAAGGCACCGGTTTTGAATGATGATGCTTTTTGGTGGCTTCTTCAAGAGCTTAGTTGTTAGATTTTTTAATGGTGTCTTTGAGGTATGTTGTAAGATTTGAAAGATATCACAGTCGTTTTGTCATCCGGTACGTAAAATCAGGGGTATTGTTTTCAGTCTGCATGTCTGACTGTTTATTACAGTACGTCAGACCACGAAGTACGCGTCAGGTTTTGCAGAATGTCACGTAGCTTTAGCAGTACGCTCGTCAAAGTTGCAAAGGACATTCCACAATCTTCCTCAATGGGTTTCGCAAAGTTCCGCAGGATGTTACACAATCTTTCGCATTCTGTATCTGTATGCAAAATAGCCGGTATAACCGCCCTTCTCCGTAACACACCTAAGCATTGTTCTGAAAGACGAAAGAGCCTTCTACGCAAAATTCTACTGCGAAATCGTCGGTGTGTGTCTGTAGTTATTTGAATATTGAAGTGACAGGATGTGAGGCAGAAGATGGTGTAACAGGATGGGAAGGTTGGCTAAGGCCCCGATCCAATTGTTCCCACAGGATGGGAAGGTTGGCTTGGCCTGGGTCCAAAGTTGTTCCCACAGGAAGGTAAGGTAAGCTTGGCCCTGGTCCAAAGTTGTTCCCATAGGGAGGGAAGGTTGGCTTGGCCCAGATCCAAAGTCGCATACTATAGACAGAACAGAATGAGAAGACAGAAAAATGCATACTACCAGTAGACAGAATTAGCAAGAATTTAGTTAATACCATTCTAAAAGAACGAAACATCATACATTAGCAAAAACTGTATTGAATATTTCACAGGGTATGAGATCTTTATTTGATAATATCAAACTCGGGTTTATTTTTGAATTGAAGAAAGTGATGAAATAGCTTTCTAGTCCTTTAAGTCTTTAATTTGAATCTATGAGCTCATTTGCAAATAATAAGTTTGTTTATATGTACATAATTTGTCAATAGATTACTGCAGCTATGTCAAATTTGACTTATGCGTATCATTATTTAGTAAAGATTGTGGTTTATACAGTTATTAATGGTAAACAGTAACAGTATGAGTTTCACATGCTGATACATGCATTATATTTTAAACAAGACAGCCATTAATAGTAGAGTTAAGCAAGTTTCCTTTATAAAGTTTATTTGCTAATGCTAACATATTGAATGACTGTGTAATACTTATAGCTCTGTATACAAGTTTGCATTTGTTAATCATGTCAGATGAAAGTAGACATTACAGTTTACTAGTTAATGTGATAAAGGAGCCACAAGAAAATGTTACCCGTCAGGGTTGAACAAGTTTTCTAAAATCCACTTGTCCTATCGGGCAAGCACATAAAAAATGTACTTGCCCGAACCAATTTTTCACTTGCCCAAAATTAAAATGTCACTGTTACTAGTATATGCATTTTCACTTCCAGCAATGGAAGCTCTGTAGACAATTGCTTGATGTCATGACTGTAAAAAGGAGCAAGTATATCAAAATTGCACTAAAATCAATGGAAAAATCTTACTTGCCCGATCGGACAAGTGGGGAAGGACATGCACTTGCCCGAACAGCACTTTCACTTGCCCTGGACAATAGGGCTAGTGAACTTGTTTATCCCTGCCCCTGCAAAAGTAATTAATTTTACAGAATAACCTAAAATTGTCCTCTCTACATTGTAGATGGAAAGCACATGACATGTATTTGTACATGTACATCAACTTTGTCAGTTCCGTATCACTTGTCCAGGGCTCGAAATAACCAACTGCATTATGCAGGTTTGTGCAGGTGAAATTTGAGCTGTGCAGGCATTTCTGGTCTACCTACACCTAACCTGCACTGGTCCATGTACTGGGTTTCATACATAAATGTCATACGATGTAGTTAGTGTATGTGAATTGCTATTACTAGCTGCATTGAATGTTACCACTGTGACAGTGACGGTAGTTATAAAGTATAAAAGCAATGGTTCTGAACAATCTTACTATGATCTATATTTCCTAAATTCAGAGTGGTGCAGGTAAAATTTGTCTGGTGCAGGTAATTCTCAATAATGTTACCTGCACCAGTACGGGTATGCAAAAAAAAAAGGTATTTTGAGCCCTGCTTGTCATTTGACACTCCTATCACAAATTACATGATATCTGACTTGAATTTTTAATCAAAGAATCGGTAACAGGATTCAGGCAGTAACTGACAGTACCTAATCGGTGGATTTAAGCACCTTACTAAAAATGCAAGACATTAGAAACACTTATAAGAACAAGAGATGAATGCTCATCCTCAAGGGGAGATCTGATACTTTTACTAATTTAAGGAAGATTCCTGCAGCAGCAGACAGGTCTGAATTTATGGATAGAACTTAGAAGCAGTTCCAACTTAAAAATTGCAAAATAGTTGAGAGCAGGGTTCTAGCAAGCATCTGTCCTTCCGTCCTTTGACGGAATTTTGCAGCTGGGGAGGGAAAAACATTTTTGCCCATAACCGTCATCTGTGATGGACAAAGATCGGCATGTAAAAATATTAGACAAATTAAATTTTGCAAAGGTCTCCAGATATTCAGCACAGAGGCCATTGAACCAAGCTGAGTCTATTTAATGCCAGCAAAATTTGCACCTGAAAATGCAGGAAAAAGCATACAGAGGGTCTTGGATTTCAAAATTTTCCCAAACCCTCCTAGGCCACACCAATTTAATTTCTTGGTTCACGGATTCGCTCGCTCCTATTTTTTGGAGAAAAAAAATAAAAATAAAAATTACCACTCAGCAAATTTTCACCATTAATGAAACCATTCACCAACTTTCTGGTGTAGCAAACATAAAAACTGACACTACTTTTGTAATTTTCAATGAACAGGTGCTGTCACTGTACAGTAATAGTGTTTTTGTACTTTTTTCAAGCTGAAAACTTTTTATTCTTTAAGTTTTGGATTAGCCCTTACCTTTACTCCAACCATTTTACAATTTTTATTTTTATTTTTATTTCGCCCTCTCGCTCCATATTTTTTATGAAAAAATCCGTGAACCAAGAAATTAAATTGGTGTGGCCCTAGGACCTTTGTGGCAAAGCCTCTGGCGCTCAACAAGATTTCAATTCAAAATCCAGGGGACGGAAACAAAATTCAGGCTAGCTGGAAGACTGGTTGATGAGACACTCAAAAACAAGAAATGACTGCTGATCATTGCGGGTTGATAGACCCCAAGAATCATGCATAAATTCAGCCTAACGGATCACTGCGTCTTCCCACATGGGTCCCAGGGAATTCCAAATTGCGCAAGTTTGAAATCCTGCATCGGTAGCGACAGTTGGTTAGGTCCTGAAGGATGGCTGGTGTGTTGTTGCGTTACATATTATTATATTCCCAACTGAATAAGTGAATTCTGCGGAGTTTTCATTTGGGTTACTTTATTTGCAACTAACTAACTTTATTTGATAATGATACAAGCCCTGCGTGGTTGGTGCCATCATTTGGTTCAATAACTTAGAGTTCGCTTAAAGAATTACTTTTCCTTATTATACTCAATCCGTAATCCAAGAGTCTTCTGCCAAAAATACAAGCCCTGTGTGGTCGGTACTAGGGCTGGGTATCGGTACAGCGTACCAGTACAAAACCGGTTTTTCTTATTGGACCGGTCCAGAAAAACCGGACCTGAAAAAATTAGGTGGACCGGATGTTGGACCGATTAGAAAATTAATAGATAATTTTATCAGGCATTCACACGTTTTGGCGCTTGCAGGTGGAAGGAAATAACAAGAGTGACGTAGAGTAGAGTTTATAGTCATTTCTACCAAGTTTTACAGTCAATTGTACAGGTGCAGTTAGCGTTGTAGGATTTTAAAACGCCAGCGTAAGTCTAATACTCCACCAAACATATTTCTTTGTAGTTAAAATGGACCATTGGTATGAGTCATACTGAATCAGGTCCAGGTTCAGGTCCAGACCTGGACCTGATCCTCTGGACCTGAACCGGACCTGGACCTGAATTTTCTGTACCAGTACCCACCCCTAGTCGGTACCATTAGTATTTGGTTCAATGACTAATAACTAAGCTATGCTTGAAATACTTTTTTCTGCAGGTAACATTACCTGCACCAGACAAGTTTTACCTGCACCATTCTGAATTTAGGAAGCATGGATTGTACTAAAATTGTCCAGGAACCATAATGCTGTTTTTTCTTTTATAAGTTTTATAGGTTGTAACAGTTAATAACGATTTCCATATACACCTACCTTATATGACATTTAATATGTATAACACCCAGTACATGGACCAGTGCAGGTATGGTGCAGGTAGACACCAGAAATACCCGCACAGCTCCAATTTTGCACTAACCTGCACATGCAGGTGGTGTTTTGAGCCATGTTAAGTGTCTCAGAAAATTCGCTTTTTCTTTAATTTAATTCAATCCTCAATTGGTCAGTCCAACAGTCTGATGTTAACACATACAATCATGTACAAGACTTACATTGTAATAATTATTTATTGAAATTAGCAATTCTCCTAAAATTTTACAGTTACATTTTGTATATGTAGTTGTCTGGGGTATATACGTGTACATTTTTGTATATTGAAGTCCAAATGCAAGGTAATGATTGTATAACTTGATACATTGTCACTTGACAAGTGACATCAGATTCTTTATAGTTCGTTGGCATTGTCTCTGTAAATACACATCCTCATATTATGCAAGTAAGGCAAAGATGTAAAGGGACTTGATCTGAAAAAGCCTGTAGTCAATGAAAGTTATTTGATTTAAAACACTTGGCAACTACGTCCAGGTCCAGCATTGATTCACATTGCTGAGAGTCTTGCATCGGTTATCAAGATTTTAGCGATCGATGAGAGTTGTAGGTCTGTGACAGAGATGGAGTGTGTAAGGAAGCTTTGGAGACGACGACTCCTCTCTGATCCCCTTGTAGGGTTAATGACCTCCGTAACTGTGGCATGTGTGTGGTTGACCTGACAAAACCCCAGTAAAAGTCCATGTGGTGCAAGACGGCTGGCATATACATCCACAATCATGTAATTCTTGTACATGTATCAGGGCTCTAGCCAGCTCAAATTTTCCTTCCGTCAGCCAATTCCCATTGTCGCGAAAACCGCGAAAACACCATAATTCCAGAAGTTAGAAAGACTGAACTGAGACCTTGAAAAAATGGTTTTTAATGAGATTATCGTATGCGAAAGGGCACAGACACACATTGTCAACAATCATAACAATAGCAAAACAAACAGTGTGTGGCTTTTACGGCCATGGACGGCGTCCCCAAGCCGCCTGTAGCTTCCACCAAGGATTTTTGTCTGTCAAGGTTGACGGATTGGTTTTAAAATTTTTCCGTCACGCGCAGCAAAACCGGACGCTGGCTAGAGCCCTGACATGTATACTAAAGTATAGGGACAGTTAAAGTACATTGTGTATAATGTACTAGTACTAGTATTAGCATTGATGCATACTACTACATGTAGTATCCTATATGGGAAATAGGAGGGAAAGAATATGAAACTATTTCAAGAATCAAATTTAAACCTAAGGCTTCAAACCTGTTCTGTCACCTGTCATTGAATGCATTTCCAAGAAGTTCTATATTGGCTTAAGTATTAAATTGAAGTCTCACTCATGGAAAAATCTTACTTGCCTGATCAGGCATGCGCTTGTCCGATCAGCACTTTCACTTGCCTAGGACAATCGGACTTACTGTAAATGCATTTAAGTTCGCGGGGATTTAATTTCGCAGTAGTGGTAAAAAGGACTTTTTGCAGTGGTTTTAATTTTGCCTGTAACACCATAGACTGCAGTCTAATACCATAATAGAAAAATGTTCGTGGTGGTTTTAAGTTTGCAGTGAAGTGGTCACCGCGAAAACCGCGAACATTAATCCACCGCGAACATTTCTGTATTTACAGTACATTTAAAACTATTGGACACCTTAGCCCACAATGTAAATACATGTAAACACCCATCATTACAATTGTAGTTTATTGAGGTTTGTGTCCCACGAACTCCTGTAAACCTTTTTACTACATAATGTTACAATTTTAGAAAAGCTCTCAACAGCCTTATACCTTTCACTATAACTCATCTTTTGCTTTTTTTGGCTGTAATGAAAAGGAAATCAATATTTAGCCTTGGGCGTAGCTTTGTCTACGTAGCTTTTGATGGTAATCATGAAAAAGTAGAGAAGCCCATCCGTCTTCTACTATCTTTAGAAAGCTTCATATTTCTATGGTTATTGTCCACTGGCAATAGATTAGAACCCTTTGGTACAATACCTCATACACCACTATTCTGCTTCATCCACCATTTTAAATTCTACAATCAATGTCAATCAATGTAACCTTCACCAAGAAGGTTTACTTATGTTTCTTGTCTGTGTGTGAACTTTAGAAGCTGTGGATAGATCCTCATTGATATTTTGAAGGCGGAAGAGGCTGGGAAAACAAAGGTTGAGTTTGATAATGGGCCCCCTAGCAGGGTTCTCATGTACTGCAGCAGAACTTCTGGTTCTGGACATGCTGCAATCTTGATGTTTCAGTTTGAAAATGCATGGTGCAATTTTGTGCCATCATTGCGCAATTGGGCTAGTGGGGTAGGACACGCACTTGACCAATTAGCACTTTAACTTGCCCTGGACAATTGGACTTGTCCAACCCTGTTCTTACACATTGCAAATTCCAAATGGACCTAATACTGCTTCCGAAGAGAGCCGGAATGCCATCTGAATGGAAATTCTTGGCTATTTGTAGTACATCCTAGAAATTCTCACTGCATTCCAGATATTTGTGTTCATTCTTGTGGCCGCCTGGTTCACTTATTATTAAATGAGATCAGAATGTTTCGAATAATGTTGGAACATTCATGGTCATACTGCAGTTAGAATAGTCAGAATACCCTTTGAATGCCGTTCGATATTTCTCCACCTCAGATGCACCTCGAAAGTTTTGAGCATGACAAAAGCATTCGGGACGGTCACAAGAATAGGCACAAATGCCTGGAATGCAGTGAGAATTTCTATAATACACTAACCACTTCCCTGGAATATACAAAGAATTTTATCAAGATGGCATTCCGGCTCATTTTGATTCTTGTGTAAAGGGGCCTTAAGTGTCAAACCAACATGGCCCTGTGTAGGGTAGGCTCAAACAAGGTTGTAGCCAGCCTGAAATCATTTTCCATCCCCTCAATTCTAAATCCAATAAAAATTGCACGCCAAAGGGGTGCTGTTCCTAGGGGTTCCAGGGGCATGCTCCACAGGAAAATTTTGAAATCTAGACCCCCTGAAATGCGAATTCCTGCATTTTGAGGTGTAAATTTTGCTGGTAGACTAAGCTGTTCAACGCCATCTAATTTGGTGAAAAATTACACAAGGGAGACATTTTTTTGAATATTTTATTACATATCGATATTTTTTGGTCACAGCGGACGGAACGGGCAAAATTATTTTCCGTCCCGAGCTTCAAAATTCCGTCAAAGGACGGAAGGACGGGTGCTGGCTACAACCCTGGGTTCAAACCAACCAAATCCATTACAGATAAATCTTCATTTCCCCAAAGCAAAGTTTCCTTGAGAAGCTGCTGAGTCGCTATAAGTGTCCAATATCTACATTGGACTTCCTTCATTGATTTGTCCATCAACTTGTCTTTTGTGCAGACTGGTTCTTAAGATAAAATCAATTTTCTTTCCTCTTGATATGTTGATATAACCTGGGTTACTGAGTACCATCCGGGTAGCAGTTTGCTCCTATGTTCACTTCTGCTACCCGTCTGGAGACCTGCACATTCTAACCATTTGGTGCGAATGTCAGTTAATGAGCGAATTAAGGAATGGTTCTAGAGGACTCGTTCGATGACAACAGGCCCTCCCAAAAGTGGACGGAGGGCTTTTCGGGTGTTGGAACGCCTGTTTGAATGAATGCTTTAACCCGTTCCTTAATCTGCTGGCATTTGGGGCATTCTTAATAAGTCAATTTTGTTAGCAGAAAGATAATTTTGTGGACAGTTTTTTTTTTTCACTTCTGGGAGATAATATTAACATCGTATTATACCATACAGTTTCTTTTGATGCCCCTTTACAATTGGGGCATGGCATGTGATAGCAGAAAGATATTTTATGAACAGAGTTCTTTTTTCTTCCAGCACATGATATACTTTTAACTTTTGATACTACCCTCTTTAACAGTTGGAGCATTCTAAATCATGACACAACCATAGAAAGGTTCCAAGACATGTATAAGTTTGACAAAGTACTAGAGGGGTGAGTGAGTATAGATCATATAGAAAAGCTGCATACACCAAAGGAAGCTTGTAATGAAGATAAGTGAGCACTTTGGATAATTGATCCCAGGTCTCGTATTGAACGACCCAAGCTTTGGCGGGAACTGTCTACTTATGAAGCAATATCCGGACAAATATCGGCGACTCGTGTCTCGGAACCGAGCCAAGAAACCACTCCAAGTTGCGCCGGACCGTCTGCGACATTTAGGAGAGTTTATAAATTCTATTTGCCACCGGTTAGAGGATCATGCAAATGTGATTTTCTTGTAACTGATGCAATTTTAGGCCAACATAAGGCCGCAGCAAGTAAATTTTATGGATGACATCCTATGCAGACTATAAAAAAAGTTGAGATATGGCAAAATTAACAAGATGAGGAAAAAAAGCTAAATTTTCAAAATAAACACCATAAATGTTGTAACAAGAATTGAAGTGACAAAACGTGACATCACGACTAACAAGGCATTCATTCCTCTATTAAAGACTGAAGTAAACTAGGGTAGTAAAGTGATACTTGTGTGGTACACTGGCATCACTTGCCAAGTTGACAACTATATTGGCTTCCATATTGGTAGCACTTTTACAACTATCCAACAAGTTTCACTGCTGCAACAGTTACTACAGTTATGGCTACCTCCCTAGTGTCACTTCTACAAGGATGATTATTAGGCTACAACACAACATGTTTCCCTATTTTGGTCTGACCATCCCCGAAGAGGAAAAAAATAGTTATTTTCCGAAATCAAGCGAAAAGTAATGTCATTTAGCGCATTGATGTCATCCATAGAATTGACTTCCTGTGGCCCAATGGAAAAACATGGGCGGAAACAATGACGGCTTTATTTTGTTTTCTAATTATGATTGACGCTTCATTTCAAGCAGTGGCAATTGAGACCTTTTCTTAATCCGCTGCTGTAATGACATTACTGGTATTAGCTCTATGACAAATCACAACTGACAAAATTGGTGGCTAATAACTATATACAAAACTGTGATCCAATAATACCAGTAAGTACATGTGAATGATTGTACAATTGATGAGAATTCAAAGTTGTCAGGTTATGAGGACCAGTGTTTAAACCAGCCTGTATTTCTTTTGTCCTGGAAATCCTGCCAAGGTGCAATAATCCTAGGTAGGTTCGGGGAATGCTTCCTTGCAAATTTAGAAAAAAATCAAGACACTTTGAAATGCAATTTCTTCTTAGCTTGGTTCAATACTGTACCTCAGTATATACAGATTCTTGTTCGTCACAGAGGATGGAATGGGCAAAATTTTTGTCCGTCCCCAGCAGCAAAATTCCATTGAAGGACGGATGCTGGCTAGAACCCTGCCTTATAAGTAATATAAATGACAATCTGTTTAAACATGTATCTTGCTGTACTGCATCAAAGTGTGTTACTTAAGTAGGAAATAGCTGCAAGTTTATCCATATCCTGCAATAAGGTACAAGTAAACGTAAAAGGTATTCCCATAGCCTGTTTTGGAGGCTGTATATATAGGGGCAGTTGTTATCCACTGTGTCTAGGGCACAGTATTGGAAGGTGGAGCTCATTCCTCTAATTTTGTTGCCTTTTCACCTCCCAAACAAATTCTGGTACCCATTTTTACACCTGGGTGGAGTGAGGAAAGTTGTCTCAAGTGCCTTTTTCAAAGACACAATATCTCAGTATTTCTGTGTTCTACATGTTACGTATTGTATGTCAAACACGCTAACTATTACATGTCAATCACCAAATATTGTAACAGACCAACTGCAATAAAAGAATCACTGTGAAACAGGCTCTTAAAAAGAAAAGGAAAATAGAAGTACATGTATGTTGTGTAACTAGTAGTGGCTGGTGTTGTGATAGCCTTTTCCAACAATAGACTAGTAACTTATAAGGTTAAGCAGAATTTGATGGAATGGATGGATGGAATGAATGGATGGATGGATGGATGGATGGTAAGGTATTGTTTATTGACTAACTGAGTGGTTGCCTAACTAATCATGTATGTTCCTGTCCACAGTGTAGGGACTGTGACTGAGGATGGGACTAGGTAAGGTATTTGTTTATTGACTAACTGAGCGGTTGCCTAACTAATCATGTACATTGTATGTTCCTGTCTATACAGTGTGGGGACTGTGACTGTGCTTGTGCCTGCCAACCACCCGAGTGTGAGACCATCAACTTCCTCTGCTTCGAAGTCCGGTTAAAGTAGCCAACAAGGCCTGCAAGGCTATTGTACTCTATTTGTGGAGAATTACTTCAACAGGAGACAATGCAGATCAGTCATCTGAATGCACAATATAAAAAGTTGCTTGGAGGGAATGACCCTACATTGTCCAATGAGAAGGCAGGATAGGAAGAAATCAGGCACTGCTGGCCAATGAGAATTCAGGAGAGGAAAATGTGAGTCATCATTGCCCAATGAGGAGACAGGACAGGATAAAGTCATCAACTGTTGACCAATGAGAATTCAGGACAGGAAAACGTCTGCCATCATTGTCCAATGAGGCAATGATGAGGATGCAGGACAGCAAGAAATCATCAAATGATGACCAATGAGAATTCAGTACAGGGAGAATTCAGCCACCGTTGTCCAATCAGACGACTGGTCAGGAAAGAATCATCAACTGTTGGCCAATGAGAATTGAGGACAGAAAGAATTGATCCACCATTGTTCAATGAGGATGAAGGACACAATCTCTGGACCAAATGTGAGAAGACTCCAAACCATATCGACTTCTCATTGGTTGTTTCTCTGCCAATCACAGAGTGGATTTACATGTAGAATGTATTTTTATAGTTCTATCAGAGCAATGCTTGTAAATAGATGCAGAATGTACTTAGTATGTTGCTAGCAAATGTATATAGTGTTATTGATACCATTTCATGGGACCAAATGGTGTACATAAAGTCTTCTCATTTTTCTGTTCCAATGTTATGCTCAGTGTTTCAGAAGGAACCAAAAGTCTCAAGATTTGCCTTGCAGTATTTTTGTAACCAGTATGAATGAATAGTTGTTAATAGAAGTCTACCAGCTGCATTTGATATATCATAGGTTGAAACAATAGTGGACTAGACCAGGTTACCATCACTGTTTACTATTAAGTGACTGTCCATTTGTTTTAAATTTAGTTGTTTCAAGTACAAGCTTCAACTGCTCACTCAAACACCCAGTCTGTCATATGGTTTTATTCTTCGTTAATGGACTAAGTAACAAAATGTTGGATATATATTGTCAAAAATGTTTTCATGTTTAGTGTTCTTATTGTGTAGAAATGAATTGTGACATTATTGTTTCACTATACATGGTAACATTTTAATCATGTTATTTTATTTTTTAACTTTGGTGATTTTATTAGATTGTTAACTGACACTTTTGAAGAAACATAAAAACTTTAACTTGAAAATATTGTGCTGTTTGTCATTTTTTCCATTGAGTAAAGCCCTCTACATTTTTTTCTGACAAAACATAATTCGAAGTTGGTTTTAGAATTATCAGAACTTTGCTTTAAGTTTATGGTACAGAGATGCCACCTAACGAACCCTAACAGAAATGCAGTTTGTTTCTAAATCAAAGGTTCCACAATCTTCATGAGAGGGCATTGCGTGTACCGTGAAGGCAGTTCTAGAAGCGTTGGGTGCCTGAAACACTAGAAGTTTGTTTTGGAGCTCTCATTCTAAGGCAATAACGTTGGAAAGTTACGAACATTTAGCGTCAACGGTGACAAAGGAGCTTTCCGTGTCTCCGACGTTCGCGGTTTATCCGAATAGTTTTCAAGCCTTGTAGAAAAGAGTAATATGTACTCAGATAATTTGACTTTAGGTGACTTTTTGCTTTCTGTCCACGTGTAATACCTTTGAATTCAAGTAATTAAAGTAACGCACACTTTGTAATCTTGACGCCATGTCGTTTGAAAGTTACGAACGTTCATCGTCAGCGGTGAAAAGGGAACTTTTCGGGTGCCCGACTTTCGCGGTTAATCCGAATGCCGGAATGGTTTCAAAGCCTTGTAGAAAAGTAAGAAATTGACTTTCTGCTCTCTGTCCACTGGTATTACTATGCAATTCAAGTAACTAAAGTAACGCACACTTTGTAATCTTGACGCCATAACGTTTGAAAGTTACGAGCAGTGAGCTTCAACGGTGAAAAGGGAGCTTTCCGGGTGCCCGACTTTCGCGGTTAATCCGAATAATTTCAAAGCCTTGTAGAAAAGTAAGAAAGTAATTTTCAGTACTCGGGTGCCTTTTGCTTTCTGTACACGGATATTACTATGCATTTCAAGTGACTAAAGTAACGCACACTTTGTAATCTTGACGCCATAACGTTTGAAAGTTAAGAATATTCAGCGTCAACGGTGAAAAAGAAGCTTTCCGGGTGCCCGACTTTCGCGGTTAATCCGAATAGTTGCCAAGCCTTGTAGAAAAGTAACAAAGTAATTTTTAGTACTCAGATGATTTTCTGCTTTCTGTCCACGGGTATTACTATGCAATTCTATTGATTAAAGTCACGCACACTTTGTAATCATGACGCCATGACGTTTGAATGTTAAAGACATTCAGCGTCAACGGTGAAAAAGGAGCTTTCCGGGTGCCCGGAATTTCGTAGTTAATCCGAATAGTTTCCAAGCCTTCTAGAAAAGTTACGAAGTAATTTTTAGTACTCAAGTAACTATTTGCTTTCTGTCCACGGATATTACTATGCAATTGTGTTACTTAAAGTAACGCACATTTTTTAATCTTGACACCATAACGTTTAAAAGTCAAGAACATTCAGCTAGCGTCAACGGTGAAAAAAGATGTACAGCAAGCTAGGGGAGACAACGCCCACCTTGCTTGGGGTCCAAGAAAATGTCTTAACCTCAGAGAGTATTCATTCATGGTATTTATTATGTAAGCTTGGTTAAGATTTTATACATTCCAGGAATGAATTGGTCAACCTTATTTTGACTTTACAAATTGAAGCGCATTTAATAACATAACGCACAATCAATTCCCAGCTTAACATATTACATATTAGGAAAATTACAATGTAATAAGAATCTAAATAAACGCCATTAAAGGATAATGGATCAAATATGAAAGTATCTCGCAGGAATATGTCAAATGCTATCATTTCCATTAAATTTCTTGTTTGCATTGACAATCCCCAAATCTATAGTGTTAACCCCTATATAATAAGTGCTGACCGCTACGCAGATACTTCATCGATATGCATTAAGTGCGCTTTTTTAGTTCAAAATTGCTCTATGCAACCTAAAGAGCTTGGTTATTGAATGAATGAAGACCTTAATTGCACATTTTTGCCACACCGGGCTAAGTACAGGTCACAACAAGACATGTTGAAAAGATACAGTTCACAGATACAAAATGAGACTATTGCTGGATAAATTCAACTTCTCCTCGCCTTTCTGTTATAGTGGAGATAAAAGAGCAGATATGTTTTATGATCGATGGTTTGTCTAGTTGCATCAGGAATATGAATTTTTCTACAGAACTAAGGTGTATGAAATAAGGAAATTGGCTTTGTACGACCTACATGTACAGTTTACCTTAAAGCCAATTTCACACCTAACAAATTAATGTTTAAACAAACACCCTATAGAATATAGACCCATGTTGCCAGTAGTAACCTTATGAATATGGATATACAAATCAAAGCCTTTCGACAAAGGTGCAGATGTGCTTTCCAAATTAAATGTTTATCACGCCTACATCAATTCACGCAAATGGCGTGGAAAAGGTTCATCAGTCACGTATGTTTAAAGTTACTATCAATTTTCTTCGAACAGTGACTATCTATTAAAGGTAGAGAACGTACCTCCAAAATTTCGATGTCTGTCAGTACATCTTGGACACGGAGAATATTAATGGTCTAGTCTCGATCTCGATCGTGCGAGAATAAATAGTCACTGTTCGAAGAAAATTGATACATGTAGTAACTTACTTTATTCCATTTGTTATTATTGTTATTTCTGCTATGTGAAATTAAAAAAGACTCAAGCATTGTCTACAAAGCATTATCAAAGAAAAGATGAGCTACAAGTGTGCCAGCTGCCATCCAAAACATGGCTCGGTTCTTGGGACCATGGCCTCTCGCACAGGATGCTGTAACTAGAAATAAATGAAATCATTAGATAAGCTCACTGTAGTCATTCTGAAATCCAAACTAATTCATACTATTACATTATATGTTCAATTGCATTTTATGTTTAGAATATATATTTATTATAGATCATATCGCACTTGGGTGCCTAAAAAACAGTCGGACATATTACTGAATTAAGCCATTGCAAACAAAAATATCACCTCTTACAAGCCATTTACAAACATATATAACGAAACTTATCATTTTGACAGAAAGGTAGAGATGGGGTGAGGGCATCTTAAAATGGAAAATGAAACACATCGACAACAGCAAATTTATGAACAAAAAAGGATAAAATAATATCATTGAACAATTTTATCTTGCTGGAAAGTCACTAAAATTATTTGTATTTAATAAAACTCTTGGATGTCTATAAAGAATTTTTGTGACTTACCAACAAGATGAAATTGTTCAATGACACTTATATATTATATTGAATAAAACTCTTGGTTTTGTACATTCATAGAGAGGAACGTTAACGTTTACGTGACCATTTAACACATGGTCGAACATTTCGACAATGTACTGCAGTATGATGTCGCAGCTGAAAAATGCGGATAGAACGTGTGCAACAGCATCGAAGTTTTAGGTGTGGTCTGAATAGGTTTAAGCCACTATCAAAAGCATGTTAGTACGGTCTAATGAAAATACCATGTTGAAAATGCACAGGTCTTAACCACTTCAAGTTATATGAGCCTCGCAAGTAGCTTGGCTATTTGCTGTAGCGTTTTGAACATGTTTACCTTTTCGTTCTTCAAACCTGGTTGGATCAGCAGCTGGTCCATGGCCATAGGTAGATTCTTGACCATCCGTTGGTTCTCTGATTCCTTCTTGACCACCTGTTGTCTCTTGACTTGGTTCTTGACCGGTTGTTGTTTCTTCGCTTGGCTCCTGTGCATCCGTAGGTACTTCTGTCGGATCTTGACCTCCCTTAGGTTCTGCTGTTGGTACGTCATCACGGTTTTGTCCAGGGTCATCACCACATCCCTCCTCGTCTTCTTGTAAGACACAGTCTGGATGTCCATCACAGACCAGATGATTGGGCAGGCAATAAGGGTCCGGAACTCCGGGCAGAAAACATGTAATGGTCGGGCAATCATCTTCTGTACCTTTCAAAAAGCAACATTTGCATTCTTTGAAAAACATGTTAGAATACATCAATATAAGTCGATATCTGCGGATACTCTACAAAGAAAGTTTTGTTTTCGTACAAAAAAGGGAATCTGTACATTCGGGCATAAGAAAGCTAACGTTATAAGTGGCAGGTATTCAATTTAGCGGTAGCGGGAAACTGGATTGTTCACGGTAGTTGTGTGCTCGCGTTAGCACGATCATGATATTATAGTAACATACCTTTTACATACATAATGTTCGCGGTGGTTTTGAGTTTGAGGTGAAGCGACCATTGCGAAAACCGCAAGCATAAAAACTCGTCATAAAAACACCGCGAACATTTACAGTATATGTATTATAGAGACTAAAATAGCTAATAAGAGTTTTAAAGAAATCTAGCAATATACAGCAAACTAATAAAATGCAAATCTGCCTTATACAGGGACTTTATAAGGCAGAAGTAAGGGGTCAAAGGGGGTGTATTTCTGACATGTGACCACGCCATTTTCTTAATGTTCCTGATACGGTGATCAACGTTAGCCAGCTTGAGAAAAAATTAGTATCTTGATTTTGTGTTACACTTGGCGAATATACTGAAAATGATTACTTACCTTTATAGGACTGAGCAGTAGTGTCACCACTGCACATCTGCTCGTCCTCTCCCTCCACGCAGTCCTCGTCACCGTCACAGCTGAACGCGTCAGGAACACACAACGCGTTACCGTAGACTGACGTACAATTGTAACTGCACGAGCCCCAATGGTCGCCTAGAGACTCTTCAACTGTTGAGGCAAACGTGAACAGATCATGAACGGTCAAGAAATAAGAACAGATTAGCACCCAAAATTACCTCCTAACTTTAGAACAAATTGACTACAACAAGCCCGGAGCCAAAGTGTACTTATTGTGTGATTATATCTGAAAGAATAACATTGCTTTTCTGCATTAGATCCCTTGATAGATCATAAATGTGACGCAACAAAATGTTCTAAACTCATCATGGAATAACAATGGCAGTGGATATTATAAAGTTATCCCTGTTACGACATAATTTTCAATCCAATATGTTTACTATCCAGTTTGTCAACATAAAGGGGACTGTGTTTAGTGGGTCTGTTGATATTGCTATCTAAAACAGAAATGAGGTGATAAAGTTAGAATTTTTTTTTAATCATACAGGTGTTTCATGTGAAATTGTACGTGTTTTGTCAACGATTGCCACCCAACAAAAACACTAGCGTCGGTAGGTTTTTACGGGGGTAGGGCGGGTAACTGAAAACAATTCCCTCAGTTATAAGCATCGCTCCAAAGGAAAGTTACAAGCCTTCACCGAAACGACTGCAGGTGGTTATCTACTGGTTGCAAACACAATTTTAATTTGATTTGATTTGATTTATTAAGATTGAAAGACGGTACAATACAAGTCAAAGGCAGCGGTATGCTGATGTTGTGTCCCACATTGTCAAATAAATACATAGATATATAAATTGATACACTAGGTACACTAAAACATTAAATACAATCGTTAGATACAATTTTGAATTGCAAATATTTTAAATACACTTTTGAATTGCAAATATCAATCAGTCAGACCAGTTTGCCAGCCTATGTTTGAACACACTGAGACTACAACTTTGCTTTATTGCCTGGGGCAGTTCGTCCCAGAGGCGGGACGCCTGCGGAAGGAAGCTTGATCTGTACGAAGCTGAAAACATGTGCTTCTGTGACCTTGGAACCAGTTATTCTGTAACCTTGACCATGTGTAGATAAAAAAATGTGGTAAATGAACTTTATTGCACGACATTTGTACATGGTACAATTGTAAGGCAACAGTAGGCAACAGTAATAAGCCAATTAATACAATGGTAAATGAATCATATAATTGGATAAAAAGGACAAATTTCTAAGAAAAATATAACGTGTTTACTGTAATTAGGTGTTTCGTCCTCTCCGAATGTACAGTCCCAGTGCCCATTCCCCAGTTCCAGTGTTGGTAGACAGGTAACATTGTTGAAGCAGGAGAAAAAGCAGTCCTTAGAGACGCCTGTTATCAGGGGTATATCATAGAATCAAGGCATTATAATTTGAAGAACTTAAAACACATTACCCTGCAGTTATATTGGTGTATCTGTAACATATAAAGAAATCTGGATTGCCTAAAAAGATATCAGTAGTTTTCTTTGTTAATTTTCCCTTACAGTTTTTAATTTCTTGCCAAGTTTTAACTTCAATGATCTCTGTCCAATCCTGATCATGAGTACCTAAGGACAAAACACAGACTCGAGGTGTCCTTCCCTATCACTTTTCAACTTCCTGCCATGAGTTTACCCAAACATATTGTTAGTGTTGGCGGCGTGCCTAGCATTAAAATACTACGAGAACAGACATTCCGGGTACAAAAAAACAAACAAATACATAAAGTGATAGAGTGACTACGTTTCACTACTGGAATTTTTAAACGTTACTTTTGATACCAGTTAAAAACGTACCATGAAGACAACGCTGCTCATCCTTCCCGTCCAAACAGTCTTCGATGTCGTCACAAACCCAGTCATGCGGAATACATGGGTCATCTAAACCACTCCAACATTCCATTGCGCATCCTGTTAACGTCAGAGCATGGGAGTGGTTATAGCAGGTACCTAACGGGCCGCGCCTGTTGGCAACATGTTTGCAAATAACTCTCGCCAACTGGTTCACTACCAAAAATGCATTTTTCATACGAATGGACTTACCCTCACAGTTTGCCTCATCTTTCCCTGTTGAACAGTCCACCCTGCCATCACAAGCCTCGCTGTCATGGAATACTTCAGTGCTATCATCATCCCGGCACGGACTGAACTGACTGGTAATTTCTTCAAAACAAAAAAGTAAATTCTTCTATTAAAATGGCAGGAAAAATGAATTTATATCTATCAATCATTAATCTCTCTCCCTCTCTCTCTCCTAGTGTTTATGGACTGCAGCTAACAACTGCATAAAATCCACTGACAAATTATTCTACTGTATAAATATGAAATATCATAAGTGCAGATCCTTTGTAGTATGAAAAATGAGAAAGGCATCACTAGGCATTTTGGAGTGATGGTTAAACTTTTTGCTGTCTTATAGCAACGTCAATGGAGCTCTAAATTGATATTGAGATTCTCAACATATAGAAAGGTAGAGAAGGCCCAAACAACGTACCGTAACACATAAGATCATCGAGCGTAGCGGCCGAATCCAAACCACACTCCGCTTGAAGGATGTCTTCGCAAACGGGTCTGTAAAACAAAATCCAACAGTTATATAATAGGGGAAGAATTGTCGTTTATTTGTCATGTGGTCCTTGATACAATTCTAAACAAATTTTATATTTTACCCCACAGCGGATTGTTACTAAGCTGCAGAGATTATGTTCTTTGATACAGGAGTCAACTTTCTTGAGATGCTGTTACAGTTACAATGTAAACCGTAATCTTGGAACATACTTCAGCTCACACCATGAAATGACCTTCAGATCTTTTTACATGGTGTAATTTGAAAAAAACCCAGATAGTTGGGTTGTTATCCAATTAAAAAAAAAGGCAATTTCAATAACCTGTATCTGTATGGTGAATCAAACTAGTTTGATGTCACCGTACGCACTATTTGGACTATTATTATTTTCAAAAACAAAATCATTACATCTAATAATATGGGATTTGCTGTGTACACGATGCCGTAGCAATACGATTTCTAGAACTTAACAATAGTTTTTTAAGTAAGGAATATTAGTACTACTTGTCTCCATAGTGATATTTGCGTGGCAGACATCCGTCAAAACGCCAGCAGACACTTTCCTTTGGTTGACATGACCCGTCACAACGTACTTCGTTCTTTTCGCACCTTGAATCTGATGGATATAATGTATGTAAGCTGTACTGGTAGTATGTGTGTATTCTATAACTAGATATGATAAAATGAAATGCTGCAGTGTGCAACATACAACAGAGGCCCGTAATCAAGCATAATCTTGCTTTTTGTGACTCCTAACCATTCTCCAAATATCATGAAGATCCATGCACAACCGCTCGAGTTATATTTTCCACAGGCAAACGCTCTTTCGTACAAAGCCCACAGCAGTACCGTAGGAAAACACCAGGTTAAACGCTTTCAAACTTGGCCTTCCTTTTTACAGTCGCTGATTACCTACAAAATACCATGACGATACATTCACAGCTTGTCGAGTAATGTCCTCTAGAAAACAAGTGCTTTTAAAAAAGCTGGCATTTTGCCAAGGTTTGCGTGTGTGAACGTTTTTTTATTCTCTAGTTATTAGAATGTCATATAAATAGAACAGAGTAACTAAACCTGATATGGGCACATGGAGAGATTCACAAATATGCAAATGACTTTACGTCCAGAAATATGAAGATGAATATGTTTAGTGAAACTTTTTGTCATACAGTATACAGTTATTTTCGGGAAAATCAATTTGTTCTTGTGTAATTCTGTGATATAGATGTTGTATGGGCATTTTATGGAAAGTTAGAACGACATATAAGCAGAGTATCGCACGTCTCACGGTTCGTTCATTCAAACATCCCAACAGCGAAAAAATGCAGAAGTAGAACAGGTGCAAAGGTGACTTTTAATGTTCTATACAAAAGTATTGTTAATTAGTATTTCAATGGATGTAAAAATTAGTATTTTAATGGATGTAAAAAAAGAAAAAAAAACAGTTATAAAAAATTTCCCTCCCCGAAATCGAACCCGGAGCATTAGTTACAATGCGCAAATTTTCCCACTGCGCTAGAGCAAACATGTTGATGAAATGCTCGTTTAAACAGGTATACAGATGTTTGGCATGGATTGAACAGGTCCGTTCATTCAAACATTACAACGACGACTACTCTGGCCACAAGGCATTTTGCCGCTGCAAGCGGCAAAATGCAAAAAACACGAACATACAAAAGACCCTTGTACATTGTATTACTGTAAGAAAACGCCGGGTGAACTATTTTTAGCTTGACCCTTATTTCCACATCTTTCAAAAATTTATAAGATCCATCTACGGCTTCTCGAATTCTATCTTGTTGATATACACACTATGGTTCAACTGAAAACATAACCTTTTTGTCAAGCGCAAATTAATGCCTATCAAATTCCTGTTCTATTTTATAGTTAGGTTTCACCGCAGCTGCAAATGCATTTTATCTTATCTCGGATAATTTTAGCGGTTTATACAGTTTAGGTACTGTTGCCTTGAAACAAAGAAATTGATAAACTTTTTGTGCTATAGGTAAATGACTTAATTTGTTACCATCAACAAGAACCTCCACTCTCATAGCTATCTGATTGTGGAAGGTCAAAGGGTAGAAACGAGTAAAGAGCGCTTCAACTGGGATGTCCAACAAGTTGCGCGCATAGCGATGGCTGTCTGTGTTTCCTTGAAAAATCTGAAATAGAAGAACTCAAACGTAATCATGTCAATAGCTATTTTAAGGATCAAAATCTGGGGCAGGTCTCTCGTGCTTGAGACTCAAAACTTATCATTTTCTATAAATTTCCCTGCTTTTATCATTTTAAGCCTGCTCACGAGCGTTGCTACCATGAGGCACCATATTCTTGTATAATTCAGTTTCGTAACATTTTTTTTTTCAATTGTGATTACTTCGTAAAGTCTAAATGTGTTAGGAACCCTTGCTAGGAATCGCCTGTATTTCATATTAGGCCACGTTGATTTGGTTATATTGAAAGCAAAACTTGTGCGAGCGTGCGAAGAAAAGAAAAGTTGTAAAAAAGGTCCCTTCAATGTGAACTTTGTAGTTAGGAAGGTTTAAACATGACTTATCATACTATATACCGAACAGGAGACTTTCAATTTATGTTCTTTCGCATCTACCTCTTTGACTTCAGAATTCACTTGGCACTCTATGGCATTATTATCCTGTTCTTTTGTTTTTTTAGTGTTCTTGTATGATTAAGATTATGATAAGGAATTCATGTTCATTTGTCTTTGAAAACGGAGAAAAATTTATGCGCGTGCTTATGACATGATATTATAAAATCAACATAGCCCTAAAAAGTAAAATAAGGCTTTCAGCAGTTCAGGTTAAAATCTTAAGCAGAAAATCTTTTTGCTCAGCTTATCAAAATTCTTTGTTTCTCTTCAATGCATTTAGACAAAGTACAGTCGAAATTACTTAAACTTAATGTTCCTCAGCTTACATTGTGATTGTAGGATCTCTTCGGCTGATATTTAAAACAAAAGAAGTAAACAAAAACATAAAAGAATCCTTGCCTAACGACCTAAAGTTTTTAGGACAGTACGAGAAAATGCTACAATTCCCTTTAAAACTTATCGTGTTTGCATACAAAGATGTTAAATTGTAGTTAATAGAATTTTTCATCAATCAGTGACTGTATTAAAGGTAAGCAAACGTACCTCCAAATTTCCGATGGCTATCCAGTCCATCTTGCTCACGGAGTGACCTAGTTCTCGCGAGAGTTGCGAGAACTAGGTCAAGACTTGCGTGGATCTTCTAAAATTGTGTTAAATTGTATATTTTAAATTGATCAAACCATTTCTTCTTCTTCACTGCTTGTGTAAATAGTCCATGTTGGGACATCCAGACGGACTCGGAACGCCAGTTTGTAGGATGTTACCCAGTGGTCCAGGTTGTAAGCTCCCTGGGTGATGACACCGACAACTATGTATGGCCTGTCATGTTGAATCTGGAAAGACGAGACACAAACGCACTCTACTCAAGCATTAGAATGAATGAATGAATGAATGAACTTTTTTTGCACGACATTTGTACATGATACAATTGTAAGGCAACATTAATAAGTCAATTGATACAATGATACTCGTCTAAGGTCTATAACTACATACATGTATAGTACAGGAATGTGAACATACATGGCGTATTGACATATTGACACGGAACCACGTACCTCAGTGAAATGTTTACAGTTTCTTCATATTTTCAGGGTTACTTCTCTAAGTCTCCATCTTAATTAAATGATCTTGGGGTTTGCTTAAGTATGTATGAATGAAAACAACACTGGTAATAAAGATCTCATTGCCATGACGACGATTGAGGGTAACAACAATACAGCTCAGATCAGAAATAGACTGTAACTTCCCTTTTGCACTATCCCTGGCACAAAATACTAGCCCACCTGTAACATAAACCTACAGCCAGCAGAAATGTACTATCCCTGGTACAGTACAATGGTCTGCTAGTAACCTAAACCTACAGCTGAGCACTACAGTGTGTAGTGGAGAATAAAAAATAAGGAAGAACCAACTGTTTCCAGCACTTCCGTCCTGGAATGACTTTCTTGCACCTACCCGGTAACCCACATGGCTGTCCTACTTCGTAATATTCCAGTCCATGGATAGTATGATAGGCTTTGAACAATTTCTAAGGCGTCGTCAAAAAGGGGGCATGAGGCTTCAGGTGAAAACGCTGGACTTGGCCAATTCAATTCCATGTCAAATTTAAACATTGAATTCAGTTAATAGGTCCCTGACAATGACAGCGGATGCTTTCTTAACGGCTGGTCGTTCAGAAAATTCCATCAGGTAGTTTAAGTCACTTGGGGCATTTTTTTATGTTATGGCACAGTTCTCATTTAAAACCTTGCATAACAAGTTGTTTTGTTTCTTTTTGCTTTATTCCTATTAGACTTCTTGTAACTGTATGCTTTCTTTAAGCTAGATTTTACACTTGTATGAAGTATGTCTTAAGTGAGCAATTCAGCATCTTCTACAGTGCAGAAGACGCTGCGATGTATTTTAGTGTTCACCGACTGAATCATTAAACTAATCTTAACGAAATAAACGGGTTTGTTCTACATTTGACCGTACCCAGGAACAACGCAACTTGTTTTCAACCCTTGCAAAGCTCAGTTGTGTCCGGCAGTCAGAAAAGGCCAGCAATCAGCGACTTAGCACAAAAAGAAATGGCCAGGAAAAGTGTATTATGAGCAAAAAAAGGCCATAGAGAGCCTGCTATGGAGGCTACCTCTAGCCACGGATCCGAGTCGATGTCCGGAACGGGAGACCAGCACGCTCCTTGCTGCCGTCCCTTCCCGTTGTTTAGACGTGCCAGGCGCGGAAAGGAGTCGTTAACTCGTGATGAGGCGTGCATAGCGTATGCCGGTACCTTTGGATCTGCGTCTGGATCGTTGGGATCAAGCCCCACCCCTAAAGGAACGTACTCTCCTTGATTCAGCCAAGCGTTTTCGTCTGCAAGAAAATGCGACAATTGTATACGGTATCTTACTTTTACCAAAATATCATACCCTACCGTGGCCGATAGGAACAATGTGCAGGACACTTACTTTTCTGCTCAATACACTACTTTTTTGCAAAACACACTTAC
>NC_049989.1:12740884-12760610 GCF_000003815.2 Branchiostoma floridae | reverse complement strand
GTGTCTTGAGCAGAAAAAAAAGTGTCTTGAGCAGAAAAAAGTGTGTTGCGCAGAAAAAAGTAAGTGTGTTTTGCAAAAAAAGTAAGTGTCTTGAGCAGAAAAGTAATTGTCTTGCACATTGTTACTATCGGCCACGGTACATACCTTTGTCAATTAAATTTCAAGCTTTGTGTCTATGCATTATATATAATAGAATGTCATTTTAGCACTTTTTGTAACAAATTTGCAAATAAACAAGCCCACCAGCTAGCCAGCCAACGATCAACCAACCATTTGTGACGTAAACCTCCATCGCCACCGCGATCCAGCCTTCATATGCTGTCGGGTACAGACGGATGTAGCGTGATGTCACCGGATCCGAAAATGGGCGGCTCACTTTGTTGTACCGGTCTCTGTTTCCTTGAAAAACCTGCGATGTAATAGATGTTATAAGACTTAAGGGTGCATCCTGATAATCTTTTGTGGCCACAAGGAGGTAGGATAGGCTGTGATAGACAATGTAAATAATCTTTCTCTTACTCTTCGACATTTTTTTTTTCTCTCCCTCTCCAAACGTGTGGAGTGTGTGTGTGTGAGCGTGTGTCTATCCATGTGTGTTGTGTGTGTGTGCGTGCTTGTGTGTCTATGTGTTGTGTGCGTGTGTGTGTGTGTGTGTGTGCGTGCGCTTGTGTGTGTGTGATGATCAAGTCGTGGTTCACTTCAATAAACAATAAAATTCGCCCTAGCTAGTCCTCTGAAATTCTTCATCGATACAAGTAAATTCTAATTCATTAACCTGTACGCCGTCATTGCGTCCTCTGTACGGCGCCCACAAAGTGCCGTCCGTGCTAAAGGCTAGAGTGAATGACGTCACCCAACTGCCCAGGTCCCAGTTCGAGCCGCCTCCACTGATGACAACACCGGTGACGTCAGTCGTCTTTCCAAAGTATACCTGCAAACAAGTCAAGTCACAGCTAATATTCAACCACGATCGACTTTTTTTTCTTTAGCTGCTTTCGATTTGAACATAGAAGAAGAGCTCCAGACAAAGAATCAAAATCACATTCATTGCTAGTTAACAAAAATTTAGTAATAAGTGATAAAATGATATGATAAGAAATATTAGGGACGGATACACTTGAAAGGGTTATCTACCAACAAAATTTTTAATTGCTTTGTAGATTCCTTTGTAGGTTATCTGTACAGAGCAGTCACAGCACGAAAACACATTGTATTTTTGTCATTTTTTTCTTCTTATTTTCGCAAACAGCCTCGCCAGGCTCTGAGTTGAAAATGAGCCCTGGTATACAAAAAGAAGACAATCAAGGTTTCAGTGGGCCTGACCACTGGAAGCCTAACCAATGCCACGGTCACATTTACGCCCGTGCCCGTAGGGTGTGTGGAAATCAACGGTATATTTTAACGCGAATTTTGAGAAAGCCGGGGCCCAGCCGTGCCCAAATGTAGTCCGGTATGTAACTGTAGACTGGTCTACAAATTCCCCTTGGAATAAAAAAAAACAAATGCAAAAAAAAAGGATTTAAAAATGTAAACCATTCTTGAATTTGATTTCCTCAGTTGTGTCAGAGGCATCAAAAACCACTCCACCTCTTCGCAATGCAATACCTGTAGCCATTGATCCTCTACTGAACTTGGTACCCAGCAATGTCCTGTTGTAGGCAGGGCCGAGTGTCGGGCTCGAAATGATGCGAAGTCCGATTTGTACTCCGAACTGGCAGTGATAAAAGCGTCAGGGATGTACCGACTCCCCAAACCAAGAGGGTAGCCAGGAGGTGGGACCTCTGTAATGAGCATGTATGTACATGAATCCCGTGCATGAATCTACTGACAAAAAAATGTAGGTAAACGCGAGTGGTCGAGGTATCTTTTTGGCGACGCCTCAGGGGCTAGCCTACTATATATACTGTGCGTTCGTTTGACAAGAATTCCCAAAATCCCGCGATTATCCACAGTGCCAGGTGCACGTTATAAGAAATAAGAGTGTATCTATTCACCACCTTTTTAACTACCTTTTCAAAATCAGTTTTCACACCTTATCGGATGCAAAGTGTTATATGTATAGCTTACCAACCGTTATTTGGTACTTTTTCAGCATTTGAGCTGTATTTGTCATTTTTGTCACCAAACAGTTAGAAATGCCAAACAGTCTAGTCTGCAATTGGTATGGGTCACCTGACAAAATTAGCAAAGGTGATATGATATCTTTCAGCTTACTTCTTCTTCATCTTCTTCTCTTCTTATTTCTTCTTTATAGTAAATGCTGTTTTTTTCTTATTACCTCCACAGTCATCTTCATCCTCCCCTGCAATGCAATCCTGCTGACTGTTACACAACTGAGACTCGAACAGACAGGTACCGTCCGAACAAAGGTACTGCTTCACACCGCACCCTGTAGAGTCACAATATCAGAAAAAAATATTCTTTTGCGACTTGCATATCTCCGTACATCCTTACGAGTTGGTGACTTTGACGTGGACCTTAAATTTAAGAGAGATCTGCTAATATAATCAACATGAAAGCTATTGCTTATAGAACTTGGAAATAGTTTTTTTTTAATTTATGTGTATTCTATCAATATTTTTGTTTACCATCTTCAACGACTACAGAGCTTTGCTATGGTATATAATATAGAGTATGGTTTCAGAAATAGCTTATTTGCATCGTGTATTTTGGTCAGCAGCTTTTTGGTATTTATTTACTTGAAAAAAAATACAATAGGTTATCTGGTTTTCACCTTGAATGGTACAATTTTCCTCGTCTCTGCCGTCCGAACAGTCCTGCAGGCCATCACACGCGCGGTACCTTGGTAAGCAGCTACCGTCACACTCTAACTGCAAACTATTGCAGATACCTGCAAGATGGTATGTGAAATCAATATCTTTAAAATCACATATAACAACAAAAATTCATTGTTTAGGGATTTATTGTAGCATTTCCTCAATGATTATGCAAATTGTGTCATGATTTGGATGTGATTAAAGGAAGACGAACTGTCAGAATTCTCCCACAGAGCCAGTAGAGGGTAAGGGGGCTGACACTGGACGCTACCATAGTCCTGGACCAGTAGGCATGAGGATGGGACCAGGTAAAAGCAAAGGTAAGAAAGAAATATGCCAAGTTTACAAAAAAAAAATTTATAAACCGATTTTGCATATGATTTACATTATACGTAAATGTTATGTACCTAGAGTATCTATAGACAGTTTGATACGGCTAATTTGTTTTATACATAGCCAAAAATAGAATGTTAAAAATAATTACCTGCACATTTTTCTTCGTCCTCTCCGCCACTACAGTCAAGCTTGTTGTCACAATGTAAGGACAGCGACAAACAGGTTCCATCCGCACAGTAGAACTGATCATCATCGCACACTGCGTGGGCACAGATTCAGCAACATTTGATTTGTGTCGCATGTAGGGTAGCCTGGATACCATACCCCAACCTCAAAATATATCTTTCGTGTTGGGGTCTGGCAGGATGGCTGTAGAAAGGTTCTCGAAGGCCCTTGATCAGAGGGAGGAGAACCTAGGATTGATGACCACTCTCACCACAGGTAGCCAGCTACAACACACCACAGTTGGTCAGCAGGCTATCACAGTAGCGAATCAGGTACTTAGTGGTCACTGTTATGGATTCAAAAAGTACAGTTGGGGGTGTTTAACCAATCATGGCAGGGGTGTAATTACCTCCTGCTGATCCTGTGCTGTTCTATTGGTGGAGTTATTTGCCCACTATAAGGGGCAAAATTGAGAAGATTTCCTGTCCCATCCGGCCAGACCCCCGCACGATAGATACTTGAGATCGGGCTGGGGTTTGGTAACCAGGCTACATGTAGGGTAGCCTGGGTACCATTCTCCGCTGGTCGGCTTTGGGGTGCTTTACCCGGCCCAGTGCTAGGGCACCGACCTGCTTCTGTCAGCCTGTCTGATTAGCTGCCCTTTGAGATTTCGCCGATAGAGCTTGTAGCCGGCCTTTTGAGTCGGGGCGCGACTAAATTAAGCTAACCCCGTAAGAACTCTCCCGGCCTGTACCAATTAACTGCACGGGCGGCCACCCCTACACCGCCGAGCGCCTCGATGGTATGGTACCCAGGCTACATTTAGGGATGCCGTTACAATAGAGTTGCGCAGTAATTCTATGGTTAAAAACTTGGAATATGGTTATAGTACCATATGAAATCTTTGAAATTATTGCCCTCTTTCGCCAATTCTGAAGCATCGCATGTAGGGATACCGTTAGAATAGAGTTCTATGGTTAGAAACCGTTAGGGATACCGTTAGAATAGAGTTCTATGGTTAGAAACTCGGAATATGGTTATATTACCATATGAAATCTTTGAAATTATTGCCCTCTTTCGCCCAATCTGAAGCATTCTTTTTGGTTAGAAGGACCGGGTATTGTCTACGGTTTTCAAATTTGTTTAAAAGTTTATCAGCTCGTCATGGGGTTCTTCGTGTAGATTTAATGACTCCTTGCTTTGATGTATTTTAGCATACTTTTCTATGCACTGGTTTCATTGTGGTATATGCCTTAGCCCTGTCTAAAACAACACAAGAAAGGAATGGGTACTTATTTCCTATGAATTGGCTAACCACGTTAATAGAATGATTCACACACGAGAGTGCTAAAAATTTTGGATTCTGATATCATTTTACCTCGCAGACCAAACTGTATAGTTTCAAACCAATAAGACTTAGATGGACTCATATTAAGTGAGTGTAGTTGTTGCTTTTGCGTAATGTTGGTGCAGATTTACATAAACGTGGAACCATGATTTAGCAAAACTGACTGTAGTAACTATCGACCAATGTCAGTCATTCCATCTTTCATGAAATTCTTGAAAATTACATTACATTCACAAGTCTACTTAATTACGGAACATAACACCCTGAAGCCTTCACAATCAGGTTACAGGCCGAAACATTCCACCACAAGGACCCGCGGGAAAATTCAGCTTGCTTAGCCACGTGCTAGTCTCTACCAGGCTCCGCGGATTGGTGGTTTAAGTATAGAAGAAATCGGACAGGTCAGGTAGACAGACCTGGTAGACAGCCCAGCTCTTTCATCAAACCCCAGCTTGTGCACTACTCGCGCACTACACACACCGGCGTCTGCACTGGTCGTGCACTACTAATACACCGGCGTCTGCACTGCTCGCGTACTGCTCACACCAGCGTGTACACTGTTCGCGCACAACACACACCAGCTTGTGCACTGCTCGCGCATTGCTTACACCAGCTTGTGCACTGCTCGCGAACAACACACGCCAGCGCGAACACTGCTCGCTCACTACGTACACCAGCTTGTGCAATGCTCGCTCACCGCTCACGACCAGCGTGTGCAATAATGCTCGCGCACTGCATACACCAGCGTAAAGGTGGGTTTACACCTGCGTATATTTTCAAGTGCGCATGATTTCCGCATGAAATTTTGTCAATACGCGGCCGAACGCCCAACATTTGGATTTTTTTTGGAATAAATTAAATTGTACGTCGAGCCCATCTGGCGTTTGAATTACGACTTCTGCGTTTTCATTTCGCATGAGATGCGTATGGTTGCAACTGAAATGCGCGACAAAATTTTCCGTACTGCGAATAGATTCGTATGGGGTACGTATGTTGGGCGTTTTCCGGACGCACACAACGTCTACCGACCGCATGCCTGACGCACCTGGTGCTAACTGCATTCCAAACGCATTTCAGGTGTGTCAGAGGAACAGTTTCTGTTACATATACTTTCGTTTGCGAGCATTGCCAATAGAGTATTTTTGTTAGAGGAACCCTTTGTACTACGTATGCTTTTGTTTACAGGCAGTGCAAGTAGAACATTGACAGGTAAACAGTGAAGAGGGTTTTTTATTCATTTGCGAAGCAGTGAAGCAGTGACACTGTGCTTTTACAGTAATGTGGGACATCATTTACCTTAAGAAGTTATGTGCACTGTTAAGATTGTGTTTGTTTTCACTTTGTCCTTAATGATTTCCCCTATCATCTTAGTATTTCAACTACTATAAAAATCACACTCATACACACAACAAAACGTATTCAAGATCTTTATCAAACACGTAAATTAAACAATTATGAAACTTACGCCCTCTTTCAAAGTTGTAATATGGCTCTATATTGCACCTTTATATCATGTGGTTCTACACACAAAAAAGTGCCATTATCAGCAAATTAAGTCAAATATCTGTTACACAAAATGGCACGTGTGTCACACAAATTGACCCAGTGCTTGAGCAGGTTCCTCTACATCTTCCCGTCCCTGGAGGCTCTGTTGGGACCAGTGTCCTGCATTCATGGTGTCCTGCAAGTTGTGACCATCTCTCCATGCCCCCGGTACAAATTCGTCGGTCCTGGCCTGGATCTGACATCATAAACCGGAAGATTTCCAAAAAATCCCTATCGACCAGAGGATTTGTCCATTCTGTCCAGAGCTAATAGAAGACGAATATCACTTTATGGTTGTATGTCCCAAATATTCCGATATACGCAATTCTCTATACAGAAGGCTGTCATTTTGTACACAAGGATTTATCCAAATGGACCTGAAGTGCAAATTCAAATACATAATGACATGTGACAATCCCTGCATGGCAGATATAGGAAAATATATCAAAGAAGGTTTAGACATTAGAAATTCCCCAAATGATTGTAAAAGCCTCCAATGATTGGAAGAAACTTATCCCATACTACAACTCCTGTATTAGTTAGATAAGCCTTAAGTTAAGTTCTAGCACTGTAGTTATGTAGATGCCATACTTTGTACCTCGTACAATTGTTGTGCAATAAAGTTATATACATCTTGAGATGATTTTTTTTTGTCTGGAGTCAGATGCACCTTCGTATTTATTCCAAATCTGGAGTGTGCGTCGATCACGCTATCAGTACGCGTAGTATGCGCAAAGCGATCGCAGAACGCACGGTACTAAATCGTGATCTATGTGTGCATTCGTTATACGGTCGCTCATGGTGCGTTGTGTCTGCGCTGTAAGAACGCTATGTACTCGCAATACCGCGATTTCCGCGTATTACTGCGTATAAAGCGCAAACATGTAGCGTCTTCATAGCGCAATCGACCGACGTGGGACCACTGTATTGCGCATCCATAACGCTTTGGGCACCAAACTGCGTACGAATGATAGTTTTGTGCATGTCCAAAACTATCAGGCGAACTGGGCGTATATTTTCGTTTGCCTGCGTACGTGAAACTTTCTAAAGACGATTCAGATGCGGTAGAGGTGCGACTTGTGCGTGCGGCCGCGTATTGAAGAAATCAGTCAAAATGTCGAAAAATGTCAAAACGGAACTCATGCGGCATGAAAATAAACGCAGGTGTAAACCCACCTTAAGCAATGCTCTCTCACCGCTTACACCAGCGTGTGCACTACTCAAGCACTGCTTACACCGGTGTGTGCACTACTCACATACCGCGTACACACTTGTCGCTCTGGTCTTTTGTAACGGCAGCAGTTGGTTGTTCATTTCGTGACAAAGTCCGTTGCTGCTCACTCCAAAATACAGCTGATTCGATTTTTTTTCTTTAAATTGGATATTACAGTTAATTTACTTCAAGAAAAACAAGATTATTTTTACACATTACCGACCAGTTTCTTTGACCGTTCAAAACCTTTCTCAGGACGATTGCATTTTAGATATAACTGTTGCTGCTTCCAAATTCAGTCTCACTCTTTACACACACACACAATACATTAACGGATCCGTTATACATATTGATATAAGTATACGATATACAGTATTTAAATAACCTACCCACTCTCTGTCCAAAAAAGCGCACTTCGTCTAAAGAAGGTTCGACGAGACCAGTTGCTGTGATAAGCAGTTTCCAGAATCGACTAGAGACTGAGAAACCTCCGAATTCCTGCGGCATAGAGGTCATAGCCTGTGCCACTCCGGTCAAAACCGTCACGTCCTGCCAGTGGAACGGGTCCGATCTAGCCGACATTTGGAACTTGAATGCTGTAATGTCATTCGGTCCAACTCCAATGTTACTAATGCTGATTTTGGAAAGCGTGTAGGGCACATCAAGGTCGAATACGATGTACCATGGGCCTGGGTGAAACGGGTTCCAACTGGTGAAATGATCACCATCAAGAACATGGATGGGATGTTGATAGACGAAACGTGACCACACACTTGATGCATCAATCACCCAATCGGTGGATCTTTCAAGCCAACCTTTGCAAAACGGTATATGTTTTGAAATCTTAGTACAAAAAAATAAAGTATGTAAATGCAGATAATTCATCGATTGTGACCCGGTTGATATAAAAAAGAGTGACTATTTTAGAAAATTTAACACATTATGGAACGGAACAACGGCAGTATAACTTGAAATTGGGCCGTGTTGTAAAAATTAAGCTAACTGATTAGATATTTGTAATATCACTGACTCTTCCAATCTGGGCCACCAAAAAAAAACAACACAATTTTTTCTTTAAAATATTAAAGCTTTTTCCCCGTCACTCAAAATGTTACTCTTTCGGCTTTATTAGCATTTTAGCAAGGAGCCGGGCCCATTCAAGGTAAATGCAGACAGCATTACCTATAAATAGATTTGTTATAATGTATCCAAATATTAATAGCTCTGGGCTGACTGCGTATTAGCTAATATGTAGTGTGTATGATAGTCGGGTAAGTTATCAGCGCCAACCTTTAGTCACACAGTTAATCTCGTCCCTCCCGTTACTACATTCAGCCCAACCATTGCAGAAGTGACTGTACGGCACGCTCCTTCCGTCACAGTAAAACGGATGGAACACCGTTGTAGTATCTACCAAAGTATAGGAATATGGATATTATGTATTTGAGTAGATATAGAAAATGGAAAATAATTTTTTTATTCACATTTATTTAACGAGGATTTGACAAAAAGCAAAGTTGCTTATCTGAGTCTTCTCCTCTTACACATGACAAAAAAAAGGACACACATACAAAATAAGGAACACTAAATAACATAGTCAAAAGATAATGATAACGACGTGAAAATAAACAAGGAATCAAGTAACAGAGTGAACGTGCAGCTGGTTTACAAACTTAGGAATAATCAAATAAGGCTATATAATCAACTAAAACAAAAAAACGACCGAAAATAATGTTCCATGGCTGATCTATAATGTTTTTCCTTCGCATGGTCTAGCCTAACAAGCTACTGCTGTTTATTTGTACTCAAACGCATACGTATATGTCGTGACCACCCCTCCCGCGTTGTCCTGCCACTTGCTACATTATGCAATCAGAGTAATTACGGACAAACATGTTGAGACCTACTGTGGCAGTTTTCTTCATCAGCCCCAGAAGAGCAGTCCTTGTCTCCGTCACACACCGTAGTTGGGTCAATGCATTCTCCACTGCCACAGTCCCAGCCCTTGTAAGAACAGGACTCTATGAAAAACAAAATAAAAAAAAAGTTATCTTTGGACGAAAAACTTCTTTCATGGATTGGACAACTACTCTACTCAAAATATCACAGAGCTTACATGTTACAGAAATAGGTCGGACCCTTCGTCTTCCACTGTCTTCGAAAAAGGTCGGATCCTTCGTCTTCCACTGTCTTCGAAAAACGTCGGATCCTTCGTCTTCCACTGTCTTCGAAAAAGGTCGGATCCTTCGTCTTCCACTGTCTTCGAAAAAGAAGTTGAACCTAACCAGGCTAATGACTCAAAATTTTGTCAGCTTTAGAATAGATACATTTTCATATACTGATTGCAAGTGCCCTTCCATGTTATCTGCATTTAGTCCACTGAGAAGAATTTCCCAATTAGCATTCAATGCGAAATAGGTGAAAAGGAAACTTACTGCACAGCAGCTCGTCCGTTGCGTCTTCACAGTCATCATTGCCATCGCACACTTGGGATGGTTTGACACATCTTAGGTTGTTTTCACACCGAAACTCGGCACTCGTACACTCTATAGAGAAGAAAAAAGTCATGTGTTCTTACGTCGATGTAGGTTAGACATCCAGGTAATAAGATACACCAAAAAGTATTTACTCAAGCAACTGGATATGGTTTTGGAAACCATATCCAGTTGCTTGAGTAAAGACTTTTTGGTGCATGTGTTCTTATTTTTATTAAGTCCCAAACTGGTTTATTGAGATTATGTGAGAGGATTTTTCAAACTAGTACAAGCAAGCTTTGTTGACACGACAAAAATTGATTGTGATATTGACAATCCCTGGTGCTTTGACCTGAATGCAGACGTGGCACGCAACAATAAATTTTTAGTTGTAACCGAGCACTGGAAACAGAGAAAAAATGGAGGTGGGATACGGACAAACTAAAGCTACTTAAAGGATTGGACGGAGACAAAAATAATATCATCATCAGACAAAGAGGACAATAAATTCACGCATACAGAGGATGCATATAAAACATGAAACATGGACTCAATAGACCTCTTCCTAATTACCGTGATCATGAAATAGAACGAAACTAACCTTTATCCCTAGGACTAGTCTAACATGTTTCAAACAATTAAAATATATATGTATATATAGATAGATAGGGAAAGAACGAGATAGACAGCTCACAGATAAAGAGAATCATACAATATCATAACGTACATTGTACAGTATAAACTTTAGAACAAATGGTGGATTGCCATTTTTAACCTAAACCTTCTGGCATTGGACAAGTATTTGATAATTATGCCTTATATGGTACACTCATTGTTGTTAAAATGTACAAAAATATTTTATGAAAAAAAGGCCTATTTGTCAGTAAAACCTATCCAGTTGATTTGGAAAAATCCTCTTTTAACCATAGCCAAGAAAATTGCAATTTGTTAGTTTCTTCCTCATAGCTTATGCATTACATGGCAGGTAACATACCGCCAACGTTTGTTACAACAGTGAAATTTACCCTTTCCTTCGAAATGATTACCAGTATTGGCCACATCATTTATGCATAGGTGGACGCCACTAGTGACATTTCAAAAGTTGCAATTTGGCAGCATATTTTACACCATTTTAACGTGTAGAGCATCGAGCAATGGTAACCTTTGTTACACAAGTTACAGTCATTTGTGTACAACATTTGTTAAGCAGGGTGGGCTACAAATGCCTGTCAACTACCCTTTCTATTTTCATTATAAAACCAACAAAAAACTGTAGTGCGTCATAAAAGTGCCAATTTTCAGTCTTATACGCGGGTGATATAACCGTGGTAACCGGAGTGCAACTCGTGGGGGTTACGTTTGTTTCCGAATTTGGCGACTGGCATAAACCACCTTACAGAGCCTCCAAGATCAGTGACCGTAGCGATATAACGAGACCGGTCAGAGGGCCTTAGAAGCTAGATTCACTTAACGAATAATCATTCTGGGAACTGAATTCCAAATGTGAAACTAGATCATTCACACGACTGTACTGTAACCCTTATCATGTTAGTGATAGTATTTCGCTGTTCTGTATCTGTAAGTAGCTTGTAAATAGTTGTTGCCATGCGTTGTACAATCTTGTACAATCGTTGAGCAATACAGTTCATTCACTCATTGTTACATGTTTGGCTACTAAATGAATTATACGTATCTTCTCAGGCGACAACATTTTTTGAGGGTGTGGAAGCCAATCATGGCTATGATTTCTTCCAAGCCATCAGCAATACTATTATTGTGGTTCATCATTTGTTAAACATTACGGTGGTTGTGGAAAAATGACGGAAGTAGTGATGTTGTCTTTGGTTTGCGCCATATCAAGTCGTAAAGGCAGTCGACATCATCATTTAAATTTTAATGAGAACAAGTCGGTAATGTATTCTATAGATTTGTGACACGGCAAAGAAAAGGCATTTTTTTAGTTCGTTTTGACTCGAGTAGTTTTCAACTGTTACGGTACGAATTTGATAATCTACTTTGATATACGAAAGTTTCATGGACGGGAATGATGGAATTGCAAATGTTATGGGGCTCATGACTGGAAAATATTCTAACATCCATAGCCAACGTGCCGATGAAGAGTCTTTCTCCTTCCATACGCCAAGCCAGATATAGATACATTTGTTTAACAGGCATTTCTAGTGACTATTTTAGCAACAATGCACAGGCTCTGCTTTGTACTACTTTGAGATTTTGACTTTTGACTCACACAAGTTTGCCAAAACGAACTGGTAGGCAGTACTTCGCTACTGTTAAGATAGGTGCACATAACATAATCTCCAAGCAGATCTTGCGCGGCATAAGACAGTATCATAAGCTGGGGAAGGAGTTTAGCCGGCAAAGGATTAAATTGGCCACGCGAAGAGATTACACATAACAATCTAACGGACTTCATAATAACCTCTAAGCAGATCTTGCGTGGCATAAGACAGTGTCATAAGCTGGGGAAGGAGTGTGGCCGGCAGAGGATAAACTCCTTCCCCAGCTTATGATACTGTCGACATGTCTTATGCCACGCAAGATCTGCTTGGGGATTACTTCATAACATATTGCGCATGCACTGGGTAGTAACGGGTCGTTTTGTCTAACAATGGCATTGCGTAGGGCATAGCCTGGTTTTTTTTTTTTTTACTCAATGGTCACCTCGTAACAAGGCCTGAAGGCCACTCAATGTTACGGGTTACATGATTGGAACTGTAACAGCAACTCTTCGCCCTAGGTCAGAAACATCATGATTGAGACCAGCCCAATTGCTCACTATGAGTGAGGACTAACTGACCCAATAGGCGAAGCAGGGGTTACGAGGGCTGCTCGGGAGATTCCCTACCCCTATTTTGGCTGGAATGGTTTGATCCGCTCGGGTGGTTTAGATACGTGATGAACTTTATTGCTCTACATTTGTACATGGTACCGTGTATGGCAACCACTGTTACACAAAGTACAAAATATGTGTATAGAATAAGACTTTTAAGTCTTACATAACAAGAAGGGCTGACAGAGGTCTTTGATATAGTGTTACAATCCAGTTGGGCTATACATGAGTTTCATTACTCTTTCTAATAGCAAAGCAGTCTTTGATATATTTGCCTATCTTTGCATTATGGGAGTTGTGGCATCCAAAGATATATACAAATCTGTCTGTACCATCGAGTCGCTTGAAATCTGCTGTACTGGACTCGAGAAATGTGAATAGCTCATTACGTAAAATAGCGTATCTAGAACATTCGATTAAAAAGTGAAATTCATCTTCAATATGCTTTGCACAGAAAGGGCAGAACCTTTGGTCAGGGGCTACATTGTAGTATCTGCCTGCTTCAATATTCAATTTGTGGCTACTGATTCTTAACTGAGTAATCGCTTTTCGAATTTCAAAAGTATTTATATCATAAAGGTATGTTTCTTGTTCATAACATTCTTTTGACTTGCTAAGAAAAGACAGTTTTGAATTGTTTTCAATAGAATTAAACCACTTTGTATATATGTATCTTGTAGCCAGAGCCGTAGTTGGTTGACAATATAATCTACATTTTTACAAGCCTCAGGTTTCATCCATATGTGTCCAAAGCCATGGTAACAGAGAATGTCCTTAACATGGTTAATCCAGTCTTGATTATCAGTAAGTACAGTGTTGTATGCATCGCGAAGCAGAGAGTCCTCAGGTAAGTTTACCAAACGGTGTCAGTATCTAATTAGCTGAATTCTAGCAGGTATTATAATGAGAAAAGTTCCTAACTCTCCTCGCGCGCCGTCATTAGATGATTTGGAATGAACACCGAGTAGAAATATCTGAAAACGTGTGTCAAGTATGTCAAATTCCGGTATATCTAAAGGGAGGCATGCGTTATCGGTTGAAAAACCATCCTTTTCTATATCAAGCCCAGACGAATGTCTTAAAAACATGTCTTTGTCTGGTCTTCTTTCAAAATTAATGACATAAGAATGAGTTAGATCAGTGCAAGTGCTCTTTCGAATCGACAGTGGAATACTACCGTCGATCTGAAGTTTCTTCAATAAGAAAGAGAGAGTATTTTTTGATAAAAGGGTAACATATTGCGTTTCACGTACGCGCGTTTTAATCTTTAAAAGGGAGAACGGCGAAAGTCAAGCCAGAGACAAGGTATCTACCGCGAGTTGCTGTACTCCCCTACATGAAAGGAATGTCACATTAAAACATTTGTTGTCTTATGTGTAATTGATGGTAAAAGTAATGAAGATTTTGAAAAAAAGGACTAAAACAAAGAGCGTACCGCATCGACTCTCGTCGGACGCGTCGTCACAGTCATCGACGCCGTCGCAGACGCTGTCGGCGGGGACGCACATGTTGCTCTCACAGTGGACCCAGCCCAACATGCAGCCCCAACTGGACTTCGGGTTACTTTTTGGATCAGCACATGTCTCGTCTGAGAGGTCCCCACAGTCATTTCTACCATCACAGACCCGAGACAAAGGAACGCAAATGGACGATGTTTCGCATTCGAACTCGTTTGTGAAACATTCCCTGAAGTTCCATCCATGTACATGGCTGTATGCTGAGATGCAGTTCATAGCAGTGTCATTGGATACTTCGGGGCAGTCACGTATGTCACACTGTGACAGGAGTGCATCGTGTATGCACGGGGAGGGTAAACCGTCCCTACATTCGAGCATACCCAGAGGACATGTGCAATTCTTCTCATCCAAACCGTCCTGACAATCGACAATCCCGTCACATCGGTCCCGATCTAGGAAACATCCAGGAACATCGCCTCCACACTGGTACTGCTCACATCTCTCGCAGTTGTCTTCATCTGAACCATCTGGGCAATCAAAGTCAGTATTACATACGTATTCGAAGTGAATGCAAACGTCCGAATCCTTACAACTGACGAACGAGAGAGGACAACCATCCGTGCAATAATCTTCATCCGACCCGTCTGAGCAGTCACGGTGACCGTTACACTGCTCCTCGAGAGGGATACAGAGCGATACAGACAGTCCTAGGCCTCTTGGTTGGCTTTCGCTCATGCTAATGCAGGGAATACCGGGCCAAGGACACACTGTGCACTCCTCATCCGAACCGTCAGGACAATCCGTTATTCCGTTACACGTGAGTTCCGAAAGGACACAGTCATTGGTCGTGGCGCATTTGAAGGTAGAGGGGGAGCATGTCTCAATGCCGGCATCAGCGAAAGACAGCAGATTAACAAGAAGGAAGAAGCAGGTCGCCATGACGGGCTTTTATGGGGCGAAGGTAGATGGGATTCCGTGTGCTGGGCTTACCCCGCACTGATACATGGTGCCGAAGTAATTACTAGTACTGGGCTATAGAATTACATACAAACACAGTCTTCTACATGCCTTACTTTACGAATAGGCGGAGCTTCGCATCCCGACGGATTATCTGGAAACTTCTACATTGTCTACTTTGCATGGCAAAGAGACAGCTGGTTTCTAAAAACCCTCTTCCTAAGGCCACACCAATTTAATTTCTAGCTTCTCGGATTTCCTGACCAATTTTTGGTCCCCTTTGAAAAAAAAATTAGTCCCAAGCAAAACAATATACTCTTATGTTCCAAATAAACCAAGGAGCTTTTATCAGTAGGTACTGATAAAACCTCATTGAATAAACGTACCGGGGCGTTTATTTTTTTTCAGCCGCAAAATCCACCCGGTACGTTTTGATTTTTTGACGGTACGTTTATCATTTATTTTGAAAATTTGGGACCCCAGAAATATTAAGATTTTCTGCCCATATTTCAGCGGTATTTTTGCTCAAAATTCACTATTTTTCGTCAACGAAGCTGCGCATATTTCCCCGCCACACTGATTTCATCATTCGGATCACATGGATGGATCCGTAAACTGATGTGAGCTGGCGAAAAGAAAATTGAACCAAAAAGTTGCTTTCACCATTATTTCCAAGTGGTAACGGAAGGTGAAACAAATGACTTAGAACACTAGTGTTGATGGCGAACAAAAAAGTCTTCAATTTTGTTGGTTCACAACTTTACTTTGGAATTGACGTTACTATTCTGTGTCATTTGTATACCTATTCCGTTTTATTAATCTATGACATGTATTGCTCATTTCGTTTTTTTCTTGTTCGATTGTAATTTTTTTCTTTTTTTGTGTGTGGTAAAAGCAGAAAATTAATACGCTCACGGATGTCTTCCATATAATGAAATCAACATGGCCAACGTTCCTCAAATTTTTCGTCCAAGCTGTGACGGTACAGAAATGAGATATCGGCATAGCACTTTCTATTAATTATTCAGGTGGTGTGCCAAAACTTATATTGACTGTATTCAATATGAGCTTTTTAATCAACGTAGTCGCACTATTGTTTTCAACTCTACGTCATGGACTTGGGGGTCGCCAATGAAGACTGAATTCTTCCGTGTCAATATTTCCACGCCATGAATTTCATTGCGTGCTGGAAAACGTCATCCTCCTAACGCCCGGTCCCCAACGGCATTAGCCTATGGGGCCCTGCTATCTCATGCCCTATCAGTGGTTATTATGATTGTCGCCACAAACCAGCTGTCAACCAATCAGAGAATAGGCTTTTCTTGGGCTTTTTGTTGTCGCAAGCTGTCTCGCAAAGGCCGCTGGGAAGCTATCAGCCAATCATGTTACGTATTACATGGCTCCATCCTCCTACGCCCGATCCCCAACGGCTGACTGCCCATATAAGGGCAAGCTCATTAATATTTATAAGTAGGGCGGTCCCTAACTGGTCTGAGTACACAATGTAGCAGAGGTAAACACAAGGCATTTTGACACGACTGTGGTCCCTCTGCGTAGGGGAATGGAAAACGTAGTCACTATGAGTAAAGCAAAGATGGGAGGGCGTTTGATTACATATCAGTTAAAATGTGAGTCTGCTACCTACTTCAAGATTGTCTCCGATACAAGATTGTTAAAGAAAATAGACAATTTCTACGGATCATAATGGTTTTATTGTATATAACCCTCTGACGTCATGACTTCTTGGTTTTATGTACATATATGTATTTGTGTCTGTTTTGAGTGTATGAAATCTGTCCATCTACTTGTACAATGTAAATATTGTGTATGTTTTTTTAATGAGGCCTAGATGATTAGCTCAATGACCTAAAGGGTATCACAATAAACTCAATAAATAAACTCAATGTGTGGCACCTCTCCCCTACCCTGACAAGTACAACAGCCCAGACGAGGAGGAGCTCCTAGGCATTGAGTATGCCATATGCCAGTCTACTGACTTCAGTGCTGTGCGGTACTACGCGGAGAAAGGTAAAGTCCTAGGGTACAGCACTTAAAGATGAAGCATTGATTTTGAAATATGTCTCTTTATACCCAATCCTCTTTGTCGATACTGTCCTGACACATTTGATATTTGTACGTATTTGCAGTGGAAGAGGAGCAGTCCCGGGAGGTTGAGGAGTCGAGTGAAGGCGGTCATGTGGAGAGTGAAGAGGAGTCAGAGGATGAGGGCGTGGACGTGTCAGAAGAGGAACACCTGAACACCATCAGCAGTCAGCATGTCAGCCTGACAAAGGTGGAGCAGGTGGAGGAGGAGGAGAGCCCTGCACTGCAGGACGTGATGATGACACGTAGCCACATGCATCTGCCGGGAATAGAGGCTGTAGAAGCACTGGCCTTGCTTCTTCTGGAGCTGGCAGACAACAGTGACCATCACCTCGTGTCTGCCAAGCTGAGAGGGATGATTGTGAAAGCGACAGGGGCCCTCCTGGACCACGACAAGACAGCTGCCGGCTTTGTCAAGGAGTACGAGTCCAGGTGGGGGTACACGCTGTTCGGCAGGTGCCTTGGGGCTGACACACCAGAAAACAGGGCGCGGCAGAAGACCAAGTTTGGATGGGCGAGATACGCGCAGGCAGCACAGGTCACTCAGGAGACACGACTCCTGTACTTAGTGGTAAAGATGTTGAAAAACCGTCCTCCAGCCAGCACCTGTCTCAGCCCAACGAAAGCCGTAACAAAGATCAAGGCCCAGTACCAGAGAATCGTCGACCGAGTCAGGGACGACCCTGAGCTGAGCAAGCTCTCCATCCCCCTGCCCAACATCAATGCCAAATCCATTTCAAACTTTCTTCAGAAGGAAGAGAAGAGGGCAAACTACCTGGCGACAGCTGTCCCTAGAGTAAAAGACCACAGGAGGGTGTTGTGCGACTACCCCATGCCGGAGGCACCCGCTCTACCTGCAAGCATACCTGTCCCGCCACGACCACAGGTTCAGTATGCCAACCTTGAGCATCACGCAGGAGAGAGGCGTGGTGCGAAGAGAAGGTAAGTACATATACTTTCCTTCACGAGTATAGTTAACTAACAATGTATTGAAAGTTGAAGGCTTAAACTATCCTTTCATTACAGGCTTGAAGTAAAGAGACCGACGGAGGAGGGGAGCAGGCCCATCCAGCCAAAGCCAGCCACCTACATTCCACCACGTGTGGCTGCAGCTCCAGTTCTCATTGTGGTTCCACAACAGCCGCAGGCACCATCTATGCTGCTGCCAGCACCTTCAACATCTTACAGCCAGGTCAGTGCTGGCTTTAGGCCAGTGGCGCCACCTCCTGTGCTTCCCTCAAAGCCTGTCAAGCCTCACAAGTCCCTGAAGCCATGTGGGGCTTGTCAGGTGCCCAATTGTGGAGGGCAGCGCAAGAGGTACACACCTCACAAAGACAAACTGTTTGGCAGTAGGCAGAAGATCTTCACCTACTGCCCTACAAGCAGAAAGTCAACCACAGAAGGGTTTGAGGGTGAAGTCTACGAAAGTTTCGAGCATTTTAAGAGGGTGGTTGATGAGGCATTGGAGAAGAGAAAAACATCTTAGTGTAATGGACATGCGCCTTATATTTGTTTTATAAGTTTTATATGTTAATGCCAAAGGTTATATATGTAACCATTCTTTGTAACTGTTCTTCAATGTATCTTTTTAGTTCAGCTATTGTTCTACTTTTGTTCTCATTCCCACCTGCTTGCCTTGGTTTATTTCTTCGAATCTATGATTTTCTCACATGCAGAAGTATGAACCCTCCTGGCCATAGTGGGGCTACCTGTTCTGGTAGCTGTTGTGTCAAAACAGCCTGGGAGAATCTGCAGTTTTTGTTTTTCTATAACTGCTCTGAGTTTACGTTTTGTTTACATTTGTAAATTGATTCCTCACCTTGCTATTTCTTGACTTGAACCATTTCCATACTTGCACTGTTGCTTGTTGAATATGATTAAGTATGTCATATTTTTGCTTTCTTACGTTGTGCTCCGAAAGTCATCCATTGTATACTTTGTGAGCTGTAAGTTGTACTGCTTGAGATGCAACCTTAGTCTGTTGTAAATGAAGTAAGGTGTGGTGTGGTGTATTATATGTTTTGCAGAAATAGCTGTGATAGTTTTGATTTTTACTTTTGTATCATTGTAACTTTGTGAACCCTTAAAATAGCTTCTACAGTTTTGGAAGCTGTTTTCATGTGATAGAAGGCTGTGTTGTCAATTCATTGTGAATTGTTTTACTATCACTTTCTGAAAAGAAAAAAGAGCCTGGACAAAGATGAGAAGAAGGGTTCTAAGTTCTGACCAAGGGGGGCTGCCAGAAGGTAGCCGGCATTTCCACGTGCCTCAGTTCTGAACTCTCTGCATCTTATTCAGCTCAAAAACAATAGAATTCTTTTGAGGATGATTTCTGCTAATGTTCCTGTAATAAAAAGGTAGACAAATAGGGCTTTCTTGGCTATTTTTAACTGAGAGATGAATGTTTTGAAATCTTTTCACATTTCTCACTTTATTTCAACAGATATCTGTCATTTCCAAGCAGATATGGCGTCTCCAAAATGTAAACTGCAGTCTCTCC
>NC_049989.1:12731307-12740784 GCF_000003815.2 Branchiostoma floridae | reverse complement strand
TGGCAGAGTTCCCCTCTTCCCGTCAGGGTCATGCATCCTCGTAATTTAGAGCTCGCAGACTCGTCGTCCGATCGATTTTCGCCTAATGTGAGGGAGAGGTCGAGAGCAAAGTCGTGGAAAAGTCCTTAATGTATGACAGAGGCTTTAAACACACACTTCACGTTCAAGGTGATTTGCCAGACGACTATTAACCAATAGGTATCGTCCGCAGTAAAATACCTGGCAAGTATCAACCAATGGCTCACGTACACAGCTAGTGACATTCCAAAGAGTATCAACCAATAGTGTGGCCTCTTTTATTCGCCTCAGGGTTCTTACTGTCGTCATGACCTTAGCGAGGTCAATAGGCGTGTCCCGAATAAGACATACCCAGAGCACGTACAGCTACCAATTATAAGCGTAATCTTTCACTTCGTACAAGCCGTTCTAACAGGTTCTCTTGGGGGATTTTAGGAGAGGGGGAGTCTTTGATAGCTAAGGTGGACACGATGGGTAAAAACGAGACCAGTAAGAAGCCCCCGCGAACGGGCAGGTTTCGCCCAGTCAAGTTGTTTTTCCGAATGATCAAAGAAGCGACGAAACCGATTTGGGACAACATGTACATGTAAGTACACACATAAACTTTCACAGTTACTCTATTAGCATATAAACGTGTGTGTCTCTATGATTGTGAGTGTGGTTGAGAACTTGAAGTTACGTTTATTAGATATTAGGGTAAGAAAATACAAGTTACCTGTTTTAAATGTTACAAAGCTTTGAGACGCCATGAGTACTTGTATCAGTGACATATACAGAGGCAAGAGGCCATTTTAGCTGTCGGATGGGTCCAATTTTACAAACGAATAGACACATTTACTGTCAAATACTAAGAACATAGAGATTCTCAGTTTAACTTAGTCTTCTCACTAAATTTTGCACAGATTCAACAGTTACATTCAATCCAAGGACATTGTATAAAGATGTCCTTGTTATAAGTAATATATTTTGAGCTTTGACAACGGAATCGACCGTTCAACCAAAAGGGTTCTATTCATATTTGACCAAAGCTCCTTGGCTCAATGAAGTCCGATATCTTATTTCGATAATCTATTAAATGCGAGGATACAACGAATTAATGAATGAACATCATTGCTAGACAATTGTGCAGGATACAACGTATGACAACAACATACAGATACAGAACAACAAAATGCTATCAATAACAATATAAGGCTATGGTTACAGTACAGTCATAATTGGATTGGATATAGACGTCAAGAAATAAAAAAAAAAGTTTCAGTCAGATGTTGTATTCGAAATTTTGTTTCAGACAGTGTCTGTGTAACGTTATGACCTTAGCGACCTGACCCTGTCCCTAGTGACGTCATCTAAACTGAAAACATTTTATCATTGTTCTTGACACAGAATCCGGCCAACCAGCATAGCAACAATCATCATCGTCTTCGGGGTTCTCTACATTTTTGTGTTTTAGAAAGTGAAAAAATAAAGTCCGACGTAAACAAGGTAAAGTGGTTTCATGTCGTTTTTTTTGTTTTTTCTACAATTTCATAATTTGCAGTGTTTGATTTGATTTTTGGTATACTGTAAGTTAATTAAAACTGCAAAAAAATGTTGAAATGAAAGTTACAGTGGAAGATACAATGCATTGTATTTCAATGAATTCAAAGATTTTATGACAGGCAACTTTTGATTAATATGGACACACAGTTGACCCTGTTTAAAGTGACCATGGTCACGTCAAACAGTTGGCCACTGTAGACAGGATTTTTAATGCTGTAATTAAGAAGAAAATAATGGGAACTTTTAAAAAATGGTATAGCCAGGTGGCTATGGAAAAGTGGTTCCTGGCACAGGTGTGGCTGTATCAAGGAAGCACCCCAATATCTACAATAAAGTTATCTTTAATATCGCATCTTCATGCCCGGGGGATGAATGCACAAAGGACTACATATATAACATTACATGTGGTCGAATGGATGAAGAGGTGAAACTGAAATAATACAGCAACTATAATCTACCCAATATTTACCTGATATTACAGATAGAGTAATGTCCTGCAGTACCCGAATGAGTGTCATGATCACCTAGGTGGCGCAAGGAACGACGTACATCAAGGAAATACACAGATACTAGATTACAGCATACACTAGTGCAAAGAAACTGAGTCAAACTTGCACAACAGAGCCCATGAGATTCAACCATTATGACCTGTGTCTAGTATGTACTTTAGTCTAGAAGAGAACTCTGGGTTCCTTTAAGTTATGGAAATGCGAGTTCTTGATGCCCGACTGAGCTGAATCAAAGAGGAAATTTTGCTACGTACTCTAATGCGTAAAGCTTTGTAATATGTTGCATAAGATATGACTAATGAATGTTAACAGCTGCACTGTGAGAGTTGCTTAATGTTAACATATTGCAATGTATTATGTCTCTGAAATGTAGCTTTAGGAATTATAGACATATCTTAGTAATGATTTCGCTTAAAAGAGCTCTTGGATCACCATCGGTTTAAAGAACTTGTTTTCAAAAAAGGCTTGCGACATGTCTAAAGAGATGTGTTTAGGGGATTGTTTACATATCTGTCTGCTATTCTTCTGTTTACGGGTCACTTCACCAGCAAACCGGTTGTACGGCTTGTAAATTGTTGTAACAAACATGGCGGCAGGATGGCAACATCGGCACTGCAGCGCCTCATAGCGGTTAAACTGCAGAACTGCATATAATTTACATTTAATATTTAAATAAAGCTTATCTATTATACATGTATATAATTAGGCCACTCTGTCTCAATTCTATGGAAAACATCGTTATCGATGTTCGAAGGTTTCGGAGCACATGTAACACAATTTGTATATAATCTCTGTCGTGACAGGAATACTAGTAGTGTAGTAATATTTTTCCTAGGGAAAATATATTGTTTTGCTGGTGTATTTATTTCTTATTCTGTCAGCAGCCAATCAGAGCTTAGATCTGCGTTAGTATACGATGTTAACTATATACATGTATTGTAAATATGGCGAGCGTAAGCTACGTAACACTATTCTATGCAAGTAGTTTGACAAAAGGCAACATGGAGAACATTCTGCATTTTCGCAAAAAATGTTGCCTTTCTAGTTACTCTTGGCTTTGTCTTGAAGTTGGAAACTTTTCATGTTTACGTTCATGCAAATAGAAACCCTCAGCTATGTATAATTTTTGGTATATCTTGGTAAAAAAAAAGTCACAATAAACGCATGCATCTACTGAATGTACTGAGATTTGCTACCAGAAAATATTTGATTCTTATTCTCTTGTCTTTGTAATCATCATTCTCGCTTCACTCAATGGCAAAATGCAAGATTATACAAAACGCTGATATATGTCGCAGAATTCGAAAGATCTTTACTGTGACACCATAAGACGTTAACAATTCGAGGTGACTTTACTGAAATAACTTGCATACTTTTAGAAGAAAAAGAAATGGTAACGGAATGTTTCCAAAAATAAGATAAATAAATTTTCAACCACATTGCACTGATATAATGCACACACTTATGCTCTAAATCGTACAAACCAGCCTAAGAATAAGCAAAGATATGACGTGGATTGCAAAAATAAATATATTTGTACAATAGAAGCCAGTTAATTGAACAATGGATATCCCCACACCTCTGTTAATTGTACGGATCTCCGAATCCCAAACCGGTGCGGTCCAGCTGGACAACTCCGCATTATTGCACTAGCCGGACTATTGCATGAAATACACTGGCAAATGGTGTGTGCAATTAAACGGCTTCGTACTAGTAGTAGGCCCACCCAGTAACAATACCAACCGTTGAAAGGAATTTAAAGCAGCGGTTTAACAGGTTTTGTAATCATCTATCAGAATCATGTGACTTACAAATCACAAAGCATTGGCCCTTATCAACAACACCTTCAGATTCGCCATTTTGTTTCCGTACTCGTCAGACTCAACTCAGAGCTTGTCTCATCCTGCAAAGTAGAGCTTAGTATACGGACATGGGGAAAGTTGAGTGGCACAAGATTGAGGACTGGAGCACCCGTGGCAGGGCCAGGTCCAACCTGCTAAAAGACTGGCGGGACAAAGTAAGTGACGCGGTCCATCGTGTCTGGGACCCCGTCTTGGGAAACATGTAAGTTTGGGGGCAAAAATGCACATTTTTTTCTCACGATTTATGTAGTAAACTGTACTGTTTTCCCCCCGGGTAGCTTAGTGTTACAACCCATAGCGCATGTTTTGATGTCGTTTCTTACCTTGTTTGTGACACGGCGTTAGACAACTTGCTAAGACAATTGCGTCATCTTTTGTGTCCTGACACATGTAGAAATCGTAGAGCAAGGAGTAATGTCCAAAGCAACATTGGCACTTTAACTTCTAGAGAACTTTTGCATTTTTTTCGACTGATGTTCTAGAAGTAGAGATTAAGGATACATGTACATCAAGTAAGCAAAAAATGTAACACATATGGACAACCGTTGTTAGGCGTTTCCCCCAGTAACCATGGTAAAACGATAATATCGTCAGTCACCTAATTGTAATGGTCCCAGTCCCAGTTGTCAGATTGACGGAATTCTTGTAATTGTTGGGAATACACAGAACAAAATACAACTGCCTCATTACGGAAAACCTATGTCTTTGTTTGCGGTTGGTTCTGTCGGAGCCTACCTCAAAAGTCTAAGGCATCAAAATCGTACGACAGCCTACACGGTGACTTTGGACCAGCCCTATCATAGAAACGGTTTACGTAGTAGAGACAACAACAAAATGCCTTTAGTTCATGCATTTAGACATTTACACCATTAAATTGCTTTGTATCTTTAAAGATTGAAGTACAATCACAGAGTTGTATCTTTTGAGATCGCTTCGGTTAAATGTCAAACGACTTGATTGACTGATTGAATATTTGATTGTTTTGTTATTGAATTTATTGCAGGGTCGGGCCAGCCAGTGTTGTGCTTGCTTTGACCATCATAGTCGTTGTATCCATTGCTGTCTAGAAAGGTGTTTGCGGACAGTTTGCCGCGGTTAGTTGGTAAGTTATTGACAAAGTTTCTCTGTGTTATATTTTTAGCGTTCTGTTACTTTAATATCATACACTTTGGCACAGATGCACACTCACACACACGCACACTCGCGCGACTGTACACACACGTAAACATATGCACATAGATAAACGTACTCAGAGATTTGGTTAGTAAGTAGGCCACGACAATAATAGCAACAATTACAGGAGCAGTCGAACCACTACATGGGTCATTGCCCGCTGTGACGTGTCTGAACTCTCTGGACACTTCTTAACACAAAAATTTGTCGCGTATATTGTCATAATACCCCCCTCACATTAGGCGCGATTCGATCGGACGACGAGTCTGCGAGCTCTAATTTACGAGGAGGCATGACCCTGATGCCGACGAAGAAATGGCAGAGTTCCCCCCTTCCCGTCAGGGTCATGCCTCCTCGTAATTTAGAACTCGCAGACTCGTCGTCCGATCGAATCGCGCCTAATGTGAGGGGGGGTATTACAACGCTTTTCTGTAGGGCAAAATGATTCAGTACCGGTTGGGATGGTGCCAAGAGTGAGATTTCTACTGAGGAATAATTGTACACGCAATTAATTTGTCAAAGATTAGGTGAAATCTTATGGGATGAACTGCTTGCCGCGATTTTCTTCACCTTTAACCTCTATCAAGACGCCGTACAACTGTCTTTATACATGTATACGGATAATTATTCTTGAACACCTGGGATCAATGAAATTTTAAGGATTCATCTCCGCAATGACTCTACTCCGCCTTAATCAGCATTTATTGCAGAAAAATTCCGGGGAAAAGTAACGAAAAGTAACGTCCATAATTCGTACTGAGATTGCACAGGCCAAAGGTAAAGTCCCCTGAGTACTAAAAAGTCGTCTGAACATTATTGAAATTTATCGAAGGCCATCTATATCTGGACATGTATAAACCATGGTCGAGACAAGAACTGTTTATAAGTCAGGGGCTTTCACCTCTGACCTTGCGCATGCGTACTTTTAGAATCGTGAACCGCTTATTTTCCACTGCCATCCATACATCTAGTGTTAACGTTCTAATGCCTATATCTACATGTTGTCCTACAGGGGCCCCACGACGGTTCACGATTTACGACGACCTGTTCTCGTCACTTCCAAGAGTACTCTCTTCACCGCGGAAGGATACTACAGACGCACATGTTTATACATTGGCCAGTTGATCCACACGGACTCTTCACTGATAATTTTCTTTACTTAATGTGAACAAGCATTCGTCACAAAGAAATGCTTTTGCACAACAACTGAATATTACATTATTACAATCCATAGTTTGTTTACTACGCAAAATGTTACGGAATTAGCTTTCGTAGGAACCAGTAGTTTTACATGCTGAATCACTTATGATTATCAACTATATTGTAAGACTTTGTTCGTGAAAATATTGATGAGATGTTATATGTATACTGGATACAGGGTATTTGTATACGTATCTGTACTACTGTGACACCACAGAAACTCATGAGGAAAGTTATTAATATTCTATACGTACATGTACGGGTATCTAGTAATGCTTGTATGCTAAATTTCTTTAATCACCAAACTTTTAACAATATAAACAAATCTTAGTTCACATTTCTTTGTGGTTGAACAAAGTTTTCGCGACAGTACTTAATTTCCACAGCGCTTGTAGCTGATTAAGTTAAATGTTAATTAGAAATCTGCATACCACAGGTGCATGATTTGTTATATAGCTGTTACGGTGTATAATTTTGTGCTCCAGACTTAGCCAACACTAGCATCTGAGTAGCTTCTTTTCACAATAAATGCCAATCCTTCCCAATGTCACTTGTATGTCTCGTATGCTTTTGCCATGGACTTGCAATTATCAACTTGCAAATAAAAATTCCTTATAGAGGGTTAATGACCCACCCCAAGTGTATATGGTGTCATAAGGCCTGTGTAGCTGCTATAACCACGTCGTAAATTAATCCATCTCGTTTGCTTCGCTCACTCGGTCGATTTATGAGATGGTTATAGAAATGGCCAAGCCTCATGATACAATATTGACACCTTGGAACGGGTCATCAACCCTCTATTACAAAACTAATATAGCTGGACGGTTAACATATATAATGCCGGAATCTTGTACAGTTTGTTATCAGATGAACATATAAACCCTAACCCTACAATACGTCGTACGCTTGCAATCTTATTTCCCCTCATCGTAGTACACACCTTCCTCGCTATACACACCATCCTCGCTAGGCGGCGCGTCTGACACGCCCTGTCCCTGTGTCTGAATGAGGCCGGTGAGGACGGTGTAGGGGTCAGTGACCCGGTATAGAGACACAGTACCGCTCAGACTACCCGCGACCAACACCAAGGGTTCCCCGTCCGGACTGTCTTCGGCTGAGATAAACCTGAAACAACAAAACGGAACTGAGCATTACACACCAGCTACGCCATAACGCCATTAAATTTGAAACCATCACTGAATGAGTATAGTGAATGAAATACTCTTTCAGTTTAAATTGTTCAAACGTATTACAAATATTGTTTTAAAACCGTCTCGGTGACTCGGAAGATTTTAACTTCCTTTGAATGCCCAAGATTCATGACTTCCTGTCTACAACATTGGAGCCGAGCCAAACCAGATACTCCAAATATCCAGTCACACAAATTACCGCCTTACATGCCGGAAGGCTGCCAAACTGCGAACACACAACGGGACACACAAACAAACAAACAAACAAACAAAACCGCATTTGATTACAGAGACGTAACAGAAGAAAGGTTCAATATTAGTACCTATTTGGCTCACCAAAAAGTTGGAATCATGTAAAGGGACAAGAGAAATGATATCATAGAAAATACCGAGGCAATGGAGTCGTGTGATATGACATGACGTCTAAATGTAAGAATAATCCTAATACAAATGTTTATCTGATTTTGTCTGCAAACTATGAATAAGGGTGACAATAAAACTATTGCCATGGCTCCAGCGTCATTTCTGAAGATGTGGCGTAAGTGTGAACGGTTGGCTTGAGGTTATCGATCCTTCTCCACATACTCTATTGCCATGATGACGGTTTTATTATTTATAAGTACTAATGATTGTTGTTGTAGGTGTATTTTAGTATTTGTGTTCTATCCATTCGCCTGGCTCTATGTATGGAGATTGTTTTGCGCGATGAATGTTAGCAGGACATTACTGCATATCCTATACTGTTAGACTAGTCGCCAAAAACGTGAGAAAGCGCGTACTTCACATCCTCCGGGTCTGTATCGCCCACCTCTCGGTGTAAGTACGCCTCTATCCACCGCTTGTCGAACCGCCCCGGCCGGTAGATGGACTCGAACTGGGGCACCAGTGTGGTGGGGTCCAGACTGGCAGGGCACAGAGAATTACCGCATTTTCATCAGCAAGCTATCAATATCATAGAAAACATTCGTTAGATGGCAAGCTCGATCTCAGCAATGGAGGTCCTCAAATGGAGGGCCCGTTTGTAGGAGAGCCATACGTGCACCCAGATTCATTCTCTTATCCATTCATCCACTAGTTCTAGAGACCTTCATTCCTTCCTTCGAATCTCTCCTTCCGTCCGTCTGTCCTCCGGATCCGTTCCTCCCCCTCTTTCTTACTTTCTATTCTTTCTTTCTCCCTCTGTCTTTCTTCCTTCTTTCTTCGTCTTTCTCTTCATTTTTCCTCCCTCCCTCCTTTCCTTCTTTTTCTGTCTTGATTTCCATTCCTTCCTTCTTTTTTCTTCCTTTTTCTCCCTTCTTTACCTTCTCCCTCTTTTCTTTCCTTCCTTCCTTCCTTCTATCTTTCTTGTTTTCCATTCCTTTCTTTCTTTTTCCTTTCCTTCCTTCCTCCTTACCTGTACACCATGAGGGAAGACGGCCTCTCACAGGTGACAAGAATCAGCGTCTTCCCGTTCACCTCACCTGTTGTAAGTGTCTCTACCTGTGGTCCCTGTGTAAGAGACATCACCACTCAAAAATTCTCATAATCATAACTCTTCTCAAGGATAAGCAATAATCATTTTAAATCAGATTTCAAAATCAGAGACATTTCAGATCATGCATTGAACCGTTTTAAAACTGTCATGACGAAAATGGCATGGATATAACAACACTTAAATCCGGCGCAGGAGAATAGTTCGACAAAAACGTCTGAGAGCTCAAAAAGGAATTTTTAACGTCAATTTGGCCTGTGTTCTCTCATGCACTCCGCGATTACTAAATGTGGCGTATGTTTGCAGGCCATTGAGCCCTGTATAATGAATGTAACATGAAATATTTCCAAGCAAAATGTACACCCGACTGTCCCTCGATTTGGAAACCCAGCGACCTCCTGAAGATCAAAAAACTTGTCTCTTTGAATATTTTGTACGTCCTTAATTTGTTTCCTTTGTTTCCTTTTCGTCCAATTGCTTACAGTTCTGAATGAAATCTTTGGATGAAGATA
>NC_049989.1:12725112-12731207 GCF_000003815.2 Branchiostoma floridae | reverse complement strand
AGATGTAGGGTTTGATCCCTGGCAGTCATGACTGGACATTATGTCCATGGGAAAGGTAATTTTAAGGGTTACATAACAACTTTCCTCACTCCCCAGTGGTAAAATGTTTCCTGACTTTGGTGGGGGTCAGGTGAAAGGCAGTGAAAGCAAAGAGTTGGGCTCTGCCCTAGACACAGTGGATAACAATCTACTGCCACTTCAGCCTCAAAAATAAAGACTTAGGGACTATTGTTACCTTTTTTTCACGTAGGGAGGGATGGATTATGCTATTCCAGAATGTTTCCATGTTTGTGTTGTAATGAGAGTTATGACAATTAAGGATCATAGAAAGAAAACTCAAACAGGAAGAAACATCATGATGCAGAAAGAGGATGCTAATAAACTAAATTATTACTTTTTATAAAGAAAAATTAGTTTATATTTAGTGCAAGTTTCATCATATGTACAGTGTACATATTTTGTACGTAAGTTGTGTGTAACACCTGTATGACTGTCCATATTGCTTCTTCACAAGGTATTCTCAGAGAAGGAATCATTAAAGCATGCAGTAAGTGATCAGGGATTGTGGTGTGTCACACATGTAAAGTATGGGTGACAAATGTACATGTTATCCCTATGTTGTTCACAATAGATTGAAGAATATAAAAACTGAGCTTTAAATAGTTCAGACTTCTGTCATGTTGCACCCAACAAAGTAAGAAACTGCAGTTTCATTCAAGATGCTCACCATGAAAATTCTACACTAAAGAACTTCAAAGTAAACAATAAAGTGACAATAGAAAGTGACCATTCAATAAGGCATTGTGAACATACACTCGTGCACCTGTCCATTTGTAAGAGTGGTGTCACAGTTTTCATATTCCTCATAAAGATAATTGTTACTTAGTACTAATTAAAATCCTCTTGGTTATGGTTAAATGTTCACAAAGTGGATTTGATACAATTTAATGGTCATGTCACACTAAAACAGGAGCTGATGGAATCCCTGAACAAGGAGAAGTCCTCCCTGCAGAACCTGCTCCAGACACTAGAGGGCAGTGTTGACCAGATGAAGCAGCAGCTGCAGGAGGCCCAGGAGAGAGAGAAACTCCTGGTGCAGTACCCAGACCTGCACGGCCCGCCCAGCTCACAGGTCACAGAAAGTGAGTGTTTTAGATTTGTTCTCATATTGCTAGGCTTAGGTAAATCCTGATATTACTGAAGGTATCAACTACTATACTACATGTACTATACTGTATAAATGCTTGAAATGCAGTGTTATTATTTTCAAGTTTTTCACAGTGTCCTCTCCACTTTGGAATAATGATGTTACAAATAGTTTGGATTTCCATATCATTGCTACTGCACTGAAGAATTGTTTCAACCTCAAACTTAAAACATAATGAAAACAACCTTTCCTGCAGTGAATAAGTAGACACAATAAAACTATGTTGCAGTACAGTAACTGCACGTGCCATTTAATATAAGGTGTGATACGTAAGATATGAAACCACAGATAAAGTCTGATCATGCACAGTTTTTGGCAATACATCAGGAGTGGGGCCTTTTATGTTGTGCCATCTTGTTTGATTTAGATAAATATAAAGAACGCAAAAAGTTTCATCCTGTTGGGCTTTGCATGCACAGGAGAATGTTGTTGCTTTGGTAACAGTTAAAGAATCATCATGGAAAAACTATAATTATTAATCCTGTTATGGATTATTTGCAGGCACAGGTGACATCCTGACGGATATGGAGCGTCAGCTGACGGCCAACAACATCCGTATCCAGGTTCTACAGGACCAGAACCAGAGTCTGAGGAACTCCATCGCTAAACTCAAACAGACGCAACCTCCAGTACACAACACACGGGTGAGATATTATGATTTTTTTTTTCTTTCTTTTTTTGGTAACCAGTTTGCTTAGTGCAATACCACATGGACCACTTCTGGGCACTGAACTGTGTTAATGCTCACTGTGGCAGCATCTCTCCTCCCAAGTCAAAAAAAATCCTGACTGTACAGGCAAAGCAAGGGTTACAAAGGGTACTATTGGAAATTCTGATCTTTTTTTAACGAGTTTGCTCAGTGCAAGGCCATTGACCACTTCTAGGCACTGAACTATGCTCACTGTAGCAGCATCTCTTCTCCTTTAGTCAGAAACATCGAGCTTAGAAAGCTCCACTAACTGACTCAAAAGGTAAAGCAAGGGAATACAAAGACTGCTCGGAAAATCCCTACCCCATTTAGGCTGAAATGGTCTACAAAAACTGTGTATAATCTGACTAGATTTCTTTGAAATTTCCACCATAGAGACTAGCCAGTATTGGTAAGAAGCCAAAAACTGTAGCAACAGAAGGTTGAACATTTCTGCAGAAAATGTTAAACCAACATTTCGTATTCTATAGAGCAATAATATATAATTATACATATTTTAGATCAGCTGCAAATTACACATTCTTAGATTGTTGCCTCCCAGTCTGATTTGTGAAATTGTGTCAACCATCTTTTAAGAATATGTTATTCTAACTTTGAGAGATTCTCTTTTGATTATGTGTTTTGTTATTATTTTTTGTTTACTCATGTTGTTTTGTGTTCCAATGGCAGGTTTGTTATCTTTGAGTGACCCTGACAGACAGACTGGCTCACCTGACAAATGACATGCACCAGTGACAGAAAAACCTGGATTGTAGACACAGACAGACAGACGGACAATTTCTTTCTCAGTTCCTAAATCCCTTTAATACTTTGTATAATGGATAATGTTTTGGATAATGTAATTTATAGGGACCCGGTGGATTTTTCAATGTTTTTAGCTAACTTTTATTTTGGTAAAAGTATGTTTCAAGAAAAAATACTGAATCGCATAATGGTGATGGTAAATTATGTATCGAGTATCTACTCCTGTAATACTGTGCTGTTACAATAAAGACACTTCTTGCTCAAACCTTTGTTATGCTATCTGTGGTCTTACAATTTTCTGTCTTCCTTTGCTACAACATTACTGTACAATGTAACTTTTACATTTCATCACAATGTTACTCTGCATACATTTAAAACAATCAGGTAAGACCCACAACAGTCAGTTTTCTGCAGCAAATATATAGAAATGGGAACGTCTTTATTTTATTTGGTTGCTGACTTCATGTATATCCCATGCATTAAGTTTTATGGTCCTTTTGTCAATCAGTAGGTGTTCAAAAATTTTGTTCCTTCTCCCCACCAGTTAACAGAGCCAGTGAGTCTATGGAAGTCCCAGAGTCTGAACGGTCTAGAGCAGACACCAAGGCGAGGCAGCGCCAGTCCGCAGACACCACCAAGGATGGCAGAATGGGACACGTCAGTAATACTATTATTATAGCATTAAAATTCTGGTGGCACATACAAAAATACGCATAGTTGAATAGGAAAGTTTATGAATGAATTATTGGTCTCAAGTCCCATGTGTCATTTGCCATACTTTTAAGAAGTGGCTGTCTACTCCAATATATTGAATATAGATATGAGGTCCCCTTTAACTTGTATCACTATCGCTAGGTCACAATCCGAGGGGTAACGGCATTGTTTTTAAATCAAGCTATTTAGGGATAATATTAGTTAATGGCAGGTGCACATGGTTTCAAATTGCAATATTTTCAAGATTCGGTAGTTTTCTGAAACTAAAGTCTGACAACAATAAAAAATTATCGCTAAATACTGTATATTGAATACAATGGATATAGGATACTCCACGGATAAAGGTAAGCTAGCACTGGACATCTAGCCGTCTTTGAGATTCCTGTATATGCAGTACTGTAAGTCCTCCTCTGTAGTTTCTTGCTTACTACAGTATATAATGTGTACGACGTAGTATAAGTAATGCACGCCGTTAAATCTATTGGTATCTGTCCCTGCATGCAGACCCGCACCAGCACCGCTTAGAAACTCTCGCTCCAATCCCGACCTCTCTGACTCTGACAAGAGACCGCTGTCGGCTTACAGGACACGGCGCTACAGCCCAGCCCTGGACGACACCATCTCCACCCTGGGGCTCCCCCCACGCCCCCCGGGGAAGTCGTCTGGGAGCTCTAACCGGAGGGTGGGGAGCGCTGGCAGTACAGGGGGAGGGGGGACATCCTCACACACTCCTGCTGTCAGTGCAATAGATGCTTACAAGAAGATGAAACAGGTGGGTTAGAATGTGTGTGAAATATTCTGGATGGCAGTAATGAAGATTGAATGAAAAGCCTTGTGGAATCAAATAGAACCTTTTGCCAGAAAGTACTGTAAGTTACAGTAGGAGGTTCCTCATTTTTAGATAGCTTTAAACAATGCTTGTCAGTAGATGTGCACGAGTTAGATGCGGCAAGTTGTTCAGTGTTATATTTATATACCATATACTGCTGCACCTCATGCCTGTAAAGCTTACACAATGTCATGTAGGTCTGTTACACCAAAAGACTGTGCCTGTATACCTTGAATTGATATTTTAGAAAAACATAGAATATAATGATTTGGAACAAATGAACATTGTATAGTACAACCGTGACATTAATTGAAAGAAAATTGTTACCAGAATACTGAACATTGTACTGCGATTGAGGCATTCACTAACTTTAAACGATTCTTCCAGTTTTCCCTCTTTCTTCAAATCTTGTTCCATATTGCATGTGTCATTAGTCCTACAAGGCTCATGTGTACCTGGCCTTGACATTCTAAGGGTTAAATGACCAAGTCATTAACTTTCTATGTGTTTCCTCTACAGGCAGGAGTATTTGCCCCACAGAAGAACATGGATATGGACACACGGGAGAGTTTCACCATCGGGAGGGGGGCACCTGTCAGAGGTCAGGCCAAGGGCAGGAGACCTGGCAGTGGGGGCAAAGGTCACAAGTCAGGTTTGTGTTCTGTCATGCTTGAACTTTGACCCTTCATTGACATCTTTGACAATGGCACTATCACCAAAATGTATCAATTTTCAGCAACAACAGAAAAAAACAATGTTACCAAACAAACCGCCAATTCAAAACCACCACAAGCACTTCTTTCCCCACTACCGCAAAATTAAATCCCAGTAAACTGAAATGCTATTTTACAGGATCTTGTTTTATGTATCTTAAATGATCTAAAATAATGTCTACTGTCAATGTCTATAAATTTCATCTGCTTTATCAGAGTAAACATTTGTTTTTCTATTATTATATTGAGAATTTGTCTTTCTTTTACAGAAACCAGTAAGAGACCAGTGTCCAGAGAATCTCCCCATGACTACCACAGGATGGACACCTTTGTGTGCGAGGCCTGTGACAAGATGTACACTTCAGCAAAGGAGTTGGAGATTCACAAGTCTTACTGCTATGGATCCATCTAAGACACTTAATATGAAGACCACGTTGCTTTGTGTTGCTGATGACTTGAGATTCGTGTGTTGGATAAGACTATTGGTTACCATGCAAAGACAGTGTTGTATAAGATGTACACATTATGATGTTTCACAACAGTCTGTAGGTTTCTTCCATCACAAGTGCTGCTTTTGCCTTCTAGCTTTGTGTGATGAATTCTAGTAGTGCACCAGTGACAAAAGTGTCGATGGGAGGTCCTGGTTATGTGAATTCAGTTAGTATATGCATATATGCGAGGGTAAAGATTGTGATCTGACATTAATTTAAATCCTGATTGGAGACTCTCTGTAGACAGAGGGTTCGTTCAGGATGCTAGGAAAGTGTTAGGGTGATCTCCAGTCTTATAAATTATAAATCATAACTTTTTAAGTCAGTCCATTGATCTAAAGTGACATGAAAAGTTTGAAGCAAATACCTCTTCATTTGCTGATTCCAATTGCCAACTCTGTCTGATTGTAATGTCTACCTGACACAGAAAAAAAATGTCATATATGTAGCCTGTCAGAAAAGACAGATTCTAACAATATTTGACAACACTATACCCACCCCAGCTTCCTCATCTGAAATGCTGAAGAATGCACTGGTGGTGAAGTCATAGCTACAGCATGTACGACACAATACGTGTAGAATTGAAGAATGTTGAAAGTTATTATATAATAACATGTTCCACACAATAACAAATATTTCTGCTGGTTTATATAGTATACAAAGTAATGAATTCTATTTGTAATTATTA
>NC_049989.1:12716865-12725001 GCF_000003815.2 Branchiostoma floridae | reverse complement strand
GAGACTTGCAAACACTGTCACTTTATGTTTACAAAGTTTGAGCTCACACCATGTCCTGTGATAGTACAGCTCAAAGCAATTTTGATTGATATTTAATGTTCATACAGAATAAATGAACTCTGTTGTAAAATCAAAGTTGCCATCTTTTGATTTCAAGTTTAATCTATAATTTCTTGTAAAATAAAGTATGTGTAAAAATAAGTATCATTCTTTTAAAATATACAGATTCTTAAAGATTTAACATTGCCAATTAAAATTAACCTTGTATTGTAAATGAATCTAATTTTGATAATTTTCAATCAACAATTTGAACATGAAAATACAAATTTCAGGCAACAAACATTACTATATATAGGCTGCACAGAATACTACTTCATTCTAGTAAGTTCATGTCAAAGTAAGTCTTGAGTAAGTACGGATTCAATGCTAGCTTGCACAACACACGTCTACAGTTTTCGTCTCTTTCGTAAAACCGTCTCCGAACCCCACAGTCCGCACCAGCGTCGGTTTTTGGTCGCACATGGGGCAGAGTTGGTTCCTGACCTTAGATGACCTCATCCAGATGATGAGATTGTAGCGTTCTCCCTCGTCGATCGGCATGGCGCCATGTTTGTGCTGGCCGCGGTGTAGGAGCCCGTACGTGGGACGGTGCTTGTGTTCACGGTAACTGGGCTGGGACTGTACAACCTGCATTAGGTTTAGACATACATGTGAAAATCATAAATGCTTGAAAAAAACAGCTTACTGTTATGCCAAAGGATCAGTAAAAGAATGTTTAAGTGTCTGTAACCCCAGTAATGTCCATACCCCGCAATTGTTTGTACCCGAAGAAGTGTTTGTACCCCCAGTATAGTATCCATACCCCCAGTAGTGTCCGTACCCCCAGTAGTGTCCGTACCCCCAGTAGTGTCCATAGCCAGAGTTGTGTCCGTTTCCCAAGTGGTGTCCGTACCTCTAGTAGTGTCTGTACCCCCAGTAGTGTCCGCACCCCCAGTTGTGTCCATACCCCAAGTAGTGTCCGTTTCCCAAGTAGTGTCCGTACCCCCAGTAGTGTCCGTACCCCCAGTAGTGTCCGTATCCAAGTAGTGTCCATATCCAAGTAGTGTCAGTACCCCCAGTTCTGTCCGTGTCCCAGTAGTGTCCGTACCCCCAGTAGTGTCCGTATCCAAGTAGTGTCCGTACCCCCAGTAGTGTCCGTATCCAAGTAGTGTCCGTACCCCCAGTTCTGTCCGTGTCCCAGTAATGTCTGTATCCAAGTAGTGTCCGTACCCCCAGTTCTGTCCGTGTCCCAGTAATGTCTGTATCCAAGTAGTGTCCGTACCCCCAGTTCTGTCCGTGTCCCAGTAATGTCTGTATCCAAGTAGTGTCCGTACCCCCAGTTCTGTCCGTGTCCCAGTAATGTCCGTACCCAAGTAGTGTCCGTACCCCCAGTTCTGTCCGTGTCCCAGTAATGTCCGTATCCAAGTAGTGTCCGTACCCCCAGTTCTGTCCGTGTCCCAGTAATGTCTGTATCCAAGTAGTGTCCGTACCCCCAGTTCTGTCTGTGTCCCAGTAATGTCCGTATCCAAGTAGTGTCCGTACCCCCAGTTCTGTCCGTGTCCCAGTAATGTCTGTATCCAAGTAGTGTCCGTACCCCCAGTTCTGTCCGTGTCCCAGTAATGTCCGTACCCAAGTAGTGTCCGTACCCCCAGTTCTGTCCGTGTCCCAGTAATGTCCGTACCCAAGTAGTGTCCGTACCCCCAGTTCTGTCCGTGTCCCAGTAATGTCCGTATCCAAGTAGTGTAGCCATAGGTAAGAACTGTAACCGATTAAACCATTGCGTATTACCTGTCTCATGTTTCCAAAGTACAAAGATCCCTCTTCAAAGTCCTTCCCCAGGGAGACATTCAGTGTGACTTCTGCGTTGTCATAGTGATAGCTCAGGTCCAGATCCTCTCCTAGCTTGTATGTCACCACAAATGCCTTGTTGTTTGAAACAACAGTTGCACAGTTTGAACAATTGAGGACTACATGTAATCAAAATGACTAGGTTATATACTAGGGAGTTTCTGACAAATGACTGATCAAAATGACTGAAAAGATCAGGGTCAGGATAGATTATAAGGGATTTTCCTTTTAAAACTCCAGTTCAACAATGTAATACTGAAGTGCATGAGGACACTTATATTTTTTTATGTCAAATTTTTTTGAGCATGATAATTATGAATTTGTTGATTTATCTATACTTCAATGGACAGGACGAGCAGTTTTTCTACTTGAATAGGAAGCAGGCTGAATAAAAATTCTAAGTAAACAGTTACTGGCAACTATGTGACCCCATTGCCCATCCAAAAAAAAGTCTAGGTTTGGCAGGTTTTTCCAGGTAGGGAAACAGGATACACAACATATTTTCCTAGCCGTTACAATCTCCCGGAAAAACATGATACCTTATGAGAGTCCAGTGCATCTCCTCCCCAGTCTGGATACAGGAGTCTACAGATGGGTCGTAGATAGTCAGTCCTCAGTGGTGTGATGAAACCTTCATCGAAGCCAAGCTCATTCAGGAGAATCTACAGTTATGAATTAAAAGTAAGCAGCTGTATTGGGGACAACCTTAAAAGGTAGCATAATCTCAGCCAAATACTGCAATGTTTTGAAAATTTTCTGTGGAAATTTTGGTTTCATAATGCAATGTGTAATCTCCTTACAAATGTATGTACCAAAGAACAAAATGTGGATTTTCAGAAATTCAACAAAGGATTTCACATGTATAGTACCAAGGAATCTATGTGTCATACAGGAGTTTGCAAGTTTGGGTAGGCTATATGATAATAACGTTAATGACCCGCTTGTTCCTTGGTGTAAATGGTGTCATAACGCCTGGTCCTTTGCTATAACCACCTCATAAAACCACCTCATTTGCTTTGTTCAATCAGTGGTTTTATTCGGTGGTTATAGCAAAGGCCAAGGCATTATGACACCATTTACACCGAGGAACACACAGACACACACACACTCACTCATATACACCTCGGGGCGGGTCATTAATCCTTAATTCTTTGTCCTTCATATGTCCTGACAACAACTAAAGAGATAAATATACATTCATTCTTTCTTTCAATCATTTCTTCATGAGCCCAAGTGTCATGCACACATGGTTGTGGAAAGAATTAGAACTCACTCCATAGTTATTCATTGTGTTGGGTCTGCCTTTAGGAAGATTGCTGTCTTCAAAGTGAGTGATTTCTTCCATGAATAGTTGACAGAAATGCTCAGTGAAGACAGGAAACTCATAAACTCTGTTATCTGAAAAATCAGGTGAAGATAACCCACAAATTAGTCATGGTTAGACAAAGTAAAAAGTTAACCAAATTACTATTTCCTCTTTCAGGATTGAATTTCTTTTTAAGGCTGAGTAAGAAGTCAATATTTTCAAGGTCTACTGCAAAATATTTGCCAAATTTTCTACCATTAGCAGATATGACTTAGAACTCCTTAAACAAGTTAGACTTATAGCTATCATTTATAAGTACATGACTGTTTTGTAATATTATGCATATTGCTGCTTTTGTCCTTGAGTTTGTTATGTTTGAAAATATCATAAAAAAATGGTAACTACAAATGAAGATATGTTGCTTTGGAATATGCACATCAGCAAACATGGTTTATATCTAAATTACCAACTAGCGCAATCGGACCTACTGACCTGGCTTAGAGGTAACAAATTTCATGACATCTTCTGGAGTAGTGTCAATTCTCCTGGACAGTTCAACAAACTCCAGGAACTCTGGTGCAAAGAAGGATTTCTAAATTAGAAAAAGGGGTGTCAAATTAAACCACAGGAAACACATCTAGATTTTCCAATGTTAAGATGTGGAAGGCAGACTTTTACGATGATAGTCTTCTTTTCCTGCTCTTCCCCTCTCACACTCACCAAGTTTTGTCTATCCTTGGTGCTAAATGGCATTCATTATTGTAAAAATAAAACTAAAATAATATATTTCCTTGGTGATGAATGACATTCACAATTGTAAAATGATATCTGTCCTTGGTGCTAAATGACATTCACTACAATGAAATGTAAAATGATATCTGTCCTTGATAGTGCTGAATAACATTTACAGTTGTAGAATAATGTTTTTTGTTGGTTCTGAATGACATTTACAGTTGTAAATGGTGTTTCCCCCCAGTTGTAAAATGGTTGCTGAAAAATATCTACAATTGTTAAGTGGTATCTTTCCTTGGTGCTGAAAGACGTTCACAGTAACGGTTATGGACTGATGATATAGTGATATGTTTTCTTGGTATTTCAGCTCTTCTTTTCTTTACATTTTTCTTCATTTATTGCAGACCTTGTACTGGGAGTTACATATATATTTAGTCACCCACCTGTAATGTGTACACTTGAGGGTGAAGTGGTCTGTACTGTGTTCTGATCTGCCTGCTTTTCTCCAGAGACTGCTGAAATAAGTTATGTCTTCTCTCTAACTCACTCTTTACCTGTAGTTAGAAAGGGGGGATGCAATGTACAAACAATGTACTTTTTCCTGACATCAAATGCTGTCTGCCACCAAAACATCAAGACAATATTAGTATGTTCAGGACAAAAGATAAGATGGAAGTTCTGCTGCAGTACCAGGGATAGCAGCTAGAAGGCCCAAAGTCCACACACATACGCACACAAAAAACAAGTCACACACACACATACACACACACACACACACACAAACACACACACAAACACACACTCAAACACACACACACACACACTCACAAACACACACACTCATGCACACACGCACACACACACACACACACACACACACACACACACACACACACACACACAGTGCGAAACAGAGTTCTGGTTTGCATGGTAGGTCAGTCTAATTGCCAAACATGTGGCCTTGCAAGCTCTGAGCATACTTGGACACAAGTATGTAAAACTGGTGCATAATAGTCACCTGTGCAAGGACTTGGTTCCATTGTTCATCTGTACCACATCCATATTTGTTCATTACCTGCAACATTTGAATGGTTTACAAACCAATGTAAGTTTACAATTCAATAACTTAAAGACATTGTAAGAGTTTTTATAACCGTTATTTTATTTCTTTTCACAAAGTAAAGATCTAATCAACAAGCCTTTGTACACTCCTCTGATACTTCTCAGAAACATCGCAGCATTGAAGGAATGATTTTGAAAGTGATACAATGTGATAAATTGTCAGCTATTAAAGTCGATCAGGTCTAACGTTACGTAATCGTAAGTACTAGTACATGGGGGAGGGGGCGTTCATATAAACTTGGAGAAAACGTTAACGTCAAGCCCAACCTGCTTGTACTCCTCTCCAAACTGCACGTCATCCCTGTACACCACGTGCACGTTGTAGTCCTTCAGGTAGAAATTATTGGTAAAGAAACAACTGCAGACGTAAAACTCGCCGTCGTCTGCTGACCCGGAAGTCGGCAGCGTTACTTCCCGGGCCATGTTTGCGGCTTTCCTCGGCGGCAGGGTCGTCGTTCGTACGGTCTGAAGTTGTCTTGTTACTCGAAATAATGGATACAAGGTCATGAGCTAAATGTCATGGCGGAAATGATTAAATCTGAACGATTTATTACGGAGTTGCACGAGTTTTCAGTCACTTTGGAGCCATGTTGGATAGACGATACCACTTCACACAAGGGGTAACACTAACGATGAAGTCTTTGCAAACTAAGCCAAGTTGACATAAAATACATCGCGATGATTATAATTTTAGAAACATCATGAATTATATAATTGAAAAATTGTGGTTACTGGTTTCAATCACACTCGTTTGAAAAGCCATTCTATTGTCTTCATCCCCTTAGTGCACAATATGATGTCCCAAGTAAATGTTAGAGAGTTATGATATAGGTTATTGTCATAGCGCCCAGTAACCACAAAACCGCTTGGAAATCCGTATTCGAGCATTTCTTTCCTTCTATAAACTTATTGGCGAAGGTAAAATAGTTGGCTACACGTTCAACTCACAAATGATTGTCCAAACCGTTGTTTAAGTCCAGCCTCTAACTAGCTCACCTGCGACGTTTCCTGAATTCCGACCAAGATGAACAAATCTAGCGGTGGCGCTCACCTCATGTCATCGGCCTCACATCTCCCAACACCGCGAAGAGAACCTGTAAACACACGCTAACCTTCTCGGCACCTGGGCCCCGGCACCACGGCAAGGTGGTCTCCATTTGCCGGAGGAAATTTAGCATTTTTTTTCTCACGAGCCAAACGGGCCTGAAGAGAAACGTACTACGTTCTTTGACGAATAATTTTGTGATATAAACTCGACTATTTGTTGAGATTTTTTCCACGTTGTATAGCAATTCAGGCCACAGAATGCGCGTAATTTTTGTGCTCATCAAAACTTTCCAAACCACACACACATCATAATTCCATGCCAACTTTCGTGCAAACACATTTTTTTTGCACATCTCTTAAATTTTGACACGCGTTGAAATTTCAAGGAGACTCTTAGCAGGCGCCTTAGACTTAGTGAGTGAACTACAGTACGATTCAACGTTCGGTCAGCGGAACAGGATAAAAAAAAACGCTTTAAACTTACTGAACACAATACGTGTTATATAGTAACAACAAAAGACCAGTTGAAAAAGAAACGTTTAGCATTATGAAATCCTGGTCAGTTGAAAAAAAATTAATTGTTAATCGGACGTTAATAATTTTTTTCACTACGCGTTCGTCAACTTCGTGTCTGTCTATTTTGTCGGTGGCGTGTCATAGTCGAAAGGGAAAACTATATCAGACCGAAAAGAAACGTCGAAGAATGAAGCATTTGAAAAATATGCCAAGATGGAGGGATACAGTCCTTAGCGTCAACCTAGCGCCACCCCAACTCCTGAATCACACAGATTATCTTCAATCCATCTTCCGTTAAGTTTCAAATGTTGTCAACGTTCTAATCTCGTCATGATGAAACCATACTGTCCGTACTTTCCGTATTTCCGTGATAAGTCTTGTGATGTACGATTTAGAGTCACAAGTGTCTTTTGGACGATATGAGTCGTCATGTAATAGTCACAGTCGGGTAAAACAGTGTTGGTGTCTGCCTTACTGTGGATGCTGCATGAACAGGTCCTCCAACTCCACAACCCAAGGCATCGACTGGTCCTCTTCCACGCCCAACAGCTCGTCGTCCATCTCAACACCAACCGTGTACTCCTCGTTGCTGATCCAGGCGAGGATGTCGTCATTGGCGGCCACGATCTCAGAAGGCGCTCCCTCTCGAAGCGTCTGGAACAGCCCTACCAAGTAGGGGAACTGGACTTCGTCGCCAGCTCGGTAGGTGTCGTCCTCCCAGTGGTCTTCCTCCAGAAAGGAGACGGGTGACTCGTCCAGCGTCCCCCAGATGTCAGCGCCCATGAGGAGGAAGTCGAAGCGGTGACACTCGACGACTCGCCATCCCTGTCCCCACCGTACGAGCCGTATGGTACTGGTCACGCCAGTACGGCGGCCACAGGTGTCACAGGCGGGGCCCTGAGGAGGTAGCAGCGCCAGGTACCCTCCTGCGGTTCCTCCTGAGACCTGCCAGGTGGTCTCGACGTCATCGTGAGGCCGTCCGCAGTCTTCACAGAAGCGGACGTGGTCGGGAAGCTCCTGCCTGACAGGGCGGCCGGCGTTCCGCATCCAGGCCGGGCCGAAGACCCGGAAAGGTCTCATAACTTCCCAGGCGCACTGCTCAGCTGTGAGAGGTCCAGCGGCGTACAGCGAAGAATACATCGGTGAGAAAGAACCCATGTCGAAGTGCTTCCAAGCGTTTTCAGAATGCGATTCGAACTCAAGGAGAAAAGGGTAAAACCTTCCTCTACGGTGTCAAAGCCACAAGTGTGAGATTTGAAAGTCAACGGTTTATACATTCGAAACAGCCATTCCATCACTGGTAAAGAAGGGGTGCTATAAGTTTTGTACCCGGAGTTATCAATCGACAGGGAAAGACGGTCAACTTGAAACGCTTGAACGATGTTGGTACTGATAAAGTAAGCATCCATGGCAGTTTCCATGAATCGCATAAAAGAAACTCTTTGAAAACAACTTACAAAAATACACTGCCTTTACCTGCCAAAATTATGGACTATTCTGGAACACCTTGTTGCCATGGTGTCGTC
>NC_049989.1:12714087-12716765 GCF_000003815.2 Branchiostoma floridae | reverse complement strand
GGTTGTAACAACTGGTCCCAGGGTCAGCTCACGACCCGCCACCGGCACCACCAGCCGTAATTTAGTTTCCCACTCTACTGGACTACTCTACTGCAACCGCCAGGGAGTAGAACAGAGACTAGGACGCTATATTACGGCTGGATACCAGGCTAGATGTTCGTCACTCTACCCAGGTATAAAATGGTTACTACCTGACTTTGTGACAGTAAAACTAAAAGGCGGTGGAAGAAGAGTAGTCTGTGAAGTGTGTAAATGTAATACAAACTCTGCTGTCTGGGGCTGTAAGGGTGTAACTGGCACCTCTTTACAGGTGAGGCTGGTTGGATGTTTGGTGGGCTGGTATAGGCAAGATTTGATCAGGCTAGAAAGAGAGGGATAGGCTCCACCTTCCAATACTGCACCTTAGACATAGTAGATAACAACATACTACTAAGTTGCTGCGGTCATGATGCATGTAGCTCTATAGAGTCAGTCAAAAATTTGAACTCCCAATTTCTGTCTTCATAACCAGGCTTTTGACCTTTACCCTTTGACCTTCCAGTCGCGTGGATTTTGCGGGGAGTGCTGCTCGGGCGGATGCTGCAGTAAGGATGAGGAGGAAGCTGGCTGCTGCGAGTGTTGGATGGCGTTCGCCGAGTGCTGCAACCCAAACGCACCCAGTATGAAAACCTGTCTGGACTCCATGTGTCCCAGACAGAAAGGGGTAAGATACAAATTTAAGTTTATAATTGTATAATGTACAGTTCTGTGAATTGATAGCTTTAACAGGTAAGTTAAAGGCCCGCTTTACATGCATTTTCAAATTCTTCTCGAAACTTGTTCCCCCAAACACCAGAAAAGGCGTGACGATTTCAACCTTCTATGATGCGTTTTTAAAAACAGCTCCGAAACACACATTCAACAACTTTTGGGGGGGGGGGGGAGGCTTAAATGCATATTAAGTGAATTTGAAGTCTTTTTTGAAATGCATCTCTGGAGATGTTTTTGAAAACGTGAGTTTGAAAACACTTGGAAATGTTTTTGGAAATGCATGTAAACCAGGCCACTGTGTACAGTTATATATTGTACATTGTAATTGTAAACTTTAAGTCCCTTATCACATCCCGGTAGTCAATTTCATTTCAGCTGCTGCCAGTCGACTTTACCACGGTGTAATGAACTTTTCTGAAGCCATTGATGCTAAAATCAGCTGAAAATGTCAGAGTAAAGAAATGGAGTGAAGTTAGTACATTGGAAGTTCGTTAAACTCGTATGAACAGTAGAGTAGGTCTGAAAATCAGTAATAATGTAACAGTGGTGTTCAAGGACTGCTAAACCGAAGACGCCTAACGGCTTAAGCCTTTTGGCCGAACGGTTTGCACGTTCGATTTGTGATCCGGCTGCCCGGGTTCGGCGCGGGTTCGAATCCCGGGAGTCGGGGTGTTGTTTCTTTCTGTTCTTACTTGACCCTCTGAATTTCTACAGTAATATGAATTCCGCAAAATGTGTTTCTTAGTAGTGGATTGTATACATTCTGTAATTATTCCAGAGAATGATAGTGGAATTATACAAATTCCGTAAAATTTGTTTCCAAGTTACTGTAACACAGTAGTAAATGTATCGTATGACTTCCGTAAAATTTGCTTCTTACTAGAGTGTGTCATATTAAGTCCATATATTTTGATATGAATACAATGTACTTACATGTACAAATGTACAATCATGTAGGCAACCCTTCACGTACAGGGGCTTATAGCAGGATCCTTACATACAAGATCCTACATTGAACATCCTTATTTTAGTGTTTATAGTAAACTCTACACACAAAGGCTCTAGAGAACTAGAAAATGTCCTGGAGAAAAAGGAGGCTGACCGCAGTAGGAAGAGACATGAGCCATGTCAATTCACGGAGTTCTGCTGCGAGACCCATGGGAAGCCGTGCAGAAGCCGAGCTGGCCTTGTTGCTCGTAGACGAGCCCATCGGCATTGAACAGATCGTCCGTTAGGACGAAAAGGACTATGATGATGATGAGTAAATACATTGTGTATGTTTTGTGTACAGAGATGCTCCACTGCAGCCTGTATGAACTGTGAATGTTGCCAGGACTGTACCTGCTGTGGATCGGAACCTTTGTGTGAGGTAGGTCATCCTCAACAACAACTCCATAGATATCAGTACAATGATTTTGATATAACGATTGAAGATGACAATTTGTATCTGAGCAAAATCTGAATTTGTACCTTAAATGCATATCCAAAATTATCATTCAATTTGTAAGATATACTGACTGTAAGATACACTGAAATCAAAACTGTCAAAAACCCTTCTTCCATAAAGTATCATTCACAGTTAAGTTGTGTTCGTGTGTGTGTGTACATGATTGTGTGTGTGTGTGTGTGTGTGTGTGCGCGAGAGAGAGAGGGAGGGAGAGAGAGAGAGAGAGAGAGAGAGAGAGAGAGAGAGGATAGAAAGTGTGTGTGAGTGTGTATGTGAAAGAGAGCAAAAGTGCTTTAGTGTAAACATAAAATTTTAATACAGTGTGTCTTTACTTATCTCAGTTATATGATATTAGTACATTTGCATACAGGTTACTGTGTCATCATAATTGCAATAATTGCAGGTTTCTCATATTATCACAGTTTGGTTAAGTTTCCAGAATGCTGTGTTTTGTTAATACAAATTACCAATCATTATATTA
>NC_049989.1:12712917-12713987 GCF_000003815.2 Branchiostoma floridae | reverse complement strand
AGCATAAGTATAGTGACATCTGGGTTTGATATGTTCTATAGGGAATTCCTTGTAATGTGAGATAAGCAAACTTAAGGTAGGTCCTGGAGAAGATTGACAGGTTTGATAAAGAATGCTGTGCACATTCTCATTTGATATACACTAGCACTGTACTTGTAAGCTTAAGCCTATAGTATGAATATGAGCTAACTTCGCCTACAGTCTGGGTTTGACAAGTCCATATTCCCATCACTCGGGCCAGGGTGATTTGGTTAGATATTGGCCGAATAATTCAAGGTTCCAGTGAGCAATCCTGCTACTGTAACTGTAACACTTGTCCCTTACAAAAACAGCTCTAGTAACTATAATATTTTGACTGAATTTTGTTTTAAGTTCAACACAGAAGTTCAAGATATGTAAAACTGAGCAAGAATAATAACTATTTGTAAATGGAATTGAATTTTTCTACATAATGTATACGTACTACGTATTATCCTAGCAGATAATTCATCTGTATTACTGTATTCTGCCAATCATCCCAACAAAAATTGAAATGCTTGAAGTTCTATGTTTACTTTTCTGTGCTCAGACATTTGCATGTGGTCTACTACAGACCAAAAACATTGTTTCCGTATCCATAATAAATAATGGAGCAAAGATCGCTAACCTAGTTTGAAGTCTACAAATTACAATGAACTCTAATTTGCCTCACATTTTCACAAGGGAGTTCTGTGCTTCAATTTGTACCAATCCCCAGAACTTGATTGCCCCAAATTCCAAAAAGTGAAAGTAATTCTGGATAATTACGTCTTTGGAAGGTTTTCCACCAAGGCTTAACGTTATATATAGTCTTGTTAAGTCCGGGTGATTTCCCAAGACACATGTACTAAGCATTGATGTGTCTGCACTTTGTTTTATCATGTCCAGACTTCTCGATTTCTCGTGGGGAAAGACGGCCCAATGTCTTAAGCCTTAGTTCTGCCTTCTTGAAGTGAAGTCTCAGTTCCCAAGATAGCTTCCCGTTGAAGGCTGGCACCGTCTTAATTGAAATCGGCCAAGGATGAAAGAACTACAAGATGTGCTATTTCTCC
>NC_049989.1:12711383-12712782 GCF_000003815.2 Branchiostoma floridae | reverse complement strand
TGTTTCTACCCGTGATTTGTATTTCAGGACATGGAATGGACATACAGTCAAACCTGGTATTAGGGGCCACCTCTACAGAGGGGCCACCTGTCCATAGTGGCCACTTTTGGTCGGTCCCTTGGGTATTGTATCTACAAGTTGCACCTCTATACAGAGGCCACCTGTCTATAGTGGCCACATTTGTCCGGTCCCTAGAGTGGCCACTATAGACAGGTTTGACTGTACATGTATGTACATGTATACCGTCATGTAGACGTTTGTAATAGCCTATGAGTTACTCTTTTGCACAATTCGGCATGCCACATCGTATTTTCCCTTCGCCAAAGATTGAAGCCACTTGAATATTCTGCTCCGTCTGTCGAGACCCCGGCAGTGGTTGGCCGGCTTGCATAAGGTTCATGCACGTGTAAGTCACGTAAGATTTGTGCGTGTCACATAATGATTTGTGTGTATCATATAAGGTTCGCACGGTTCCGTATGGCAATTTGTGCGGTTTTCATAAGATTCATACATTTTCACATAGTGTTTCGTGCGTATCACATAAGATTTGTACAAATTTCATAAGGTTCATGTGCAAATGCTTAATAGGCTGCCCTGTTGATAAGCACTGGGTGACTGACAGTCTGTACAATGTACATTTGTATGTTCCATATATGCAGCACCACTAGAACCACCATTCGGGTCAATGCCACGTGGGTGGCAATGTCAGGCCATTTATTTTACAGCCCTTGAGAGAGAAGAAATGTCAATGTAACAAGTATCACATCACTGGAGTCTGCCCAGTGGGACGCGTTACTAATTAGGCCATGTTGATGTGATTATATGGATAACATTCCCTGGGAACCACAAAACTGATGCGAGCGTGCAAATAAGATAAATAGACAAAAAAAAAGTTGCCTTAAAGCTTCATTATGAAATCTAAGAAGTCAAGAAATGAAGAAATGATTTTTGGGGTATACTGTAAATGCAGAAATTTTCGCAGTGGTTTAATGTTCGCGGTTTTCGCGGTGGCCGCTTCACCGCGACTTTAAAACCACCGCGAACATTTTTCCATTGCATTAAGATGCAACAGTGCATGGTGCTACCGCGAAATTAAAACCACCGCGAAAAGTCCTTTTTCCCCGCTACCACAAAATTAAATCCCCGCGAACTTTAATGCATTTACAGTATTCACCAACGAAACTCAGCCACATTTGGGATTGTGTTCTCGCCATAAAAGCGCCACCTACATCGGCTACATATATCGGAGACAAGCGGAACTCCAGTTAGAAGCTCTGAGGAAGATGTCTGACAGACATCGAAACATCAGCAGTATTGCTTGTATAAGAGGCATTCTAGGTTTTGAAAAAGTAATCTGCAATGTCCTGAAATGTAGTGGGTTTGAATCTAAATCTGACCG
>NC_049989.1:12707724-12711283 GCF_000003815.2 Branchiostoma floridae | reverse complement strand
AAGATAGAAATGATTAGATTTTGGGCTTCCTAGCGGCTTCCCTTGCTTTGGTACTGCAGCGCAACTTCCGGTTTTGCTATCTCGTGTCATGCCCGATGCCCACATTACACCTTTGAGAGAGGAAATTTACAAAACGTCACTTCACTCAGGTTACCTAGCTATGGTTAGGAACGCCCATCGGAAAGGACGTTAAACGAAGGTCCTGTGTTTGAGGAGAGACACGTCTCGAGTGTCAAAGAGCCCTCACACCTATGAGAGCCTGATCATATAATCTGTTCATTTTCCAATAGGTCCAACATCTGGTCTACCGAATTTTTTCAGGTCCGGTTTTTCTGGACCGGTCCAATACGAAAAACCGGTGTACCGGTACCCACCCCTATTACCTGGTATGTCAAAATGGGGGTAAATCTCGATAAATGTATTTCAACTTTGGCCGACTTGTATAGGATCATCATACTTGACCGAAAAGCCTATAAAATACGAATTACAAAAAGTCCATTGGTATCAAACTTACTCTTATGTAATCATGTATTCATCTGTATTGATGTGACAGTGTCGGCCACTTCGACCATTTTCGACGATGCTCCACGGGTCACGTGATCACTCTCGAGCCCAGGATCCTGAAGCTAAAATTAGTAATATTTTGTTGGCACAGCATATCGGGTTTACAGGCTCTGACCCGCCTCTGCTGTGTCGCAGTCTGTTCAATCACCTCCAGTGCCCTCCCCGTAACTAAATCCAGGTCAGTCACAACATTTCACCGATTTCCTTAGCTTTATTTGCCGAGCGAAGGGACATCGTACGACATGAATATGCAAGAGATACAAACAGTTCCGTAAATATATTTTTGCCGTTGAGAGAGGAGAAGGGAAACTAGCGATGAAAGAGAAAGGGAGGGGAGGGGGCTTGGCATCCAATGCTGAGAGTTTTACAAACACGGGTTTAGAACATCTATTTCAATACAACAAATCGTAGAATAGACTGAAACCACGTACAGGTAGAAGTATGACCTTTCGAAAGAGTATCATGTAAAAAAAAAAACTCCAAATTCGTTACGTAACGTAACCTACTACTAGGCATTCTGACTCTTCGATGGCAACCACACAACACTGACCGAAGTATGCAGTACCGTAAGCTACTCTACCAACACAACACAGACCTCAAGTGTAGGTCACTTTGGTTTTATGTTGTCTATCAAAACCTTAATATAGCACAAAAATAAGTCTTGACATCCCCTAACAGGTGACGTGAAGCACAATATGTAAGAAAGGTCAGCAGAGCAAAAAGATCAGGTCAAGTTCGACAGATATACTGTATGTTTGAAATAAGACCTCGGTGTTATGACTGGTGTGCTATGTCATATCACACCCCAGGGGGCAGACGTTGTACATGTTGCCGATATCATAACAATGTCTGAAGAAACAATAGATCAGAGATGGCAAGCTTCGATCACCCCACGGTCAGACGCTAAACGCCTCCTAGTAGAACACACAGAACTGCACTGCACTTCGGAAACAGTTGGAGAGAGAGAAAGAGAGAGGGAAAAGATGAGAGAGGGGATGTATAGCCACTATAAGCAGAGATAGAGGGAGATAGAAAGTGTAGGAGAGAGAGAGAGGGATGACGTATCGATATCATGAGGCAGAGAGGCAGGTGGGGGAGAGAAAGAAGCAAACAAACTCACAGACAAAAGTAATACATTAATCCATGCATCTGGGTGAATTAAGTAATAGCTGCAGAGACATAACATGTACCTTCACTTAAAAGCTGTCGATCTCTATTTTCAACCGTCTACATTGTCTGATTTTTTTTCAGGTCGAGGGCCATCAAGACCAAAACATGGCAGAAGAGGAAGCAGATGCTTCTAGTGATGACCTTGACTATGTTTTTAACGACAAAGGTGAACTTCAAGTTTGTGAGACGCTTCACGGCCGTCGTCTACTGCAGGGGTTACGGAAGGTCAACAGCCAAGAAGCGGTCACGTTCTCAGATCTACTGAAAAGCGTTGAGAAGAACCTCGTCACCCTGGTTATAACAGAGGACGAGAAGGGAAACAAACTACAATACCCCAAACTACAGTCTGACTTAGGACCGGCTATAACCGCTTTGAACGAGTCCAGAACAACTCACACATTTTGTGACGTCATCTTGTGCGTCAGTGACACCAAGTTCCACTGCCATCGGGCGGTCCTGGCCGCGTCTAGTCCTTTCTTCGTCACACTTCTGCTTGGAGAATTCAGAGAAGGAAAAGACGAAAAGGTCCGGTTGAACGATGTACAGTCGCACATAGTCAGCGATCTCTTAGACTACTTCTACACGGGGTCTCTGAACATCAGGAACGGTAATGTGGAGTCTCTGCTCCACGCAGCTTCGCTGTTTCAACTCAGCTCCGTCGTGACTGCCTGCTGCAGGTACCTCTCGCGCCAACTGGACTCAGACAACTGTTTCGGCATTTTGTACCTCGCAGAGTTCTACTCCTGCAAAAGCCTGGTAGAAGAGGCCAGAGCGTTTGCTATAGATAACTTCCCAGACACCGTCAGAACGGGAGAGTTTGAGCTTCTCTCCTATGACCAGGTCCTGTTCTTCCTCACCGACGAGAGATGTCAGTGGTGTAAAGAGAGCGTCTATGAAGCGGTCATGAAATGGACCAAGGCCGACACAACGCGGCTCGAGTTCTTACCGGCCTTGCTGAGATGCGCTGACCTTCGTCTGATGACTGAGGACTACTTCAAGTTCAACGTTAAGCACGAACCATTGATCAAGAACGACCCCGAATGTTTAGACATCATCCAAGAAGTGGAAGAAGATCTCTTCCAGCAGAGGACACATCGCCTTCCTGCGGAGATACTGGTACAGGTGGGCGGGATCAGCGGCAGCGAGACGGCGGGACACAAGCCGGTCAAAGTCCCGTACATGGACTGTCTGGGCCCGTGGAGATGCTCCCATGCTATCTTGTCCGACCTTCCCTTCAGCCTGGTCTCCAAGAACTGCTATCTGAACGTCCTGGCCATGGATGACGACATCTACATCCTCGCCTCGATGGAGCGGTGCCAGGCTGAGGACCCGAGAGAGATGCAGTTCTGGAGGTATGTCTCTTCTGCTGACCTGTGGTTGCGCCTGCCCGAGCCCCTGACGTTTCACCAGGGCCAGTTCGGTTTTGTGGCGGCTCAGGGACGACTTTACGCCGTCGGGACCAACATGGCTGCCGACAAAGCCGCGGAGTGCTACGAATCCTTCTCACCACGGAGCAACCGGTGGAGAAAGATAGCTCCAGTGCCGCACACCGTGGAAAAAACTGTCACGTCGTCATTTAAAGATAAAGTCGTGGTCATGGGCTACTGGGAAGGCCGACACGAAAACTTTTATGTCCAAACGTACGATCCGATGAATGATACCTGGGAGCATTACGACGTTGAGTCGTACCATTGCGGTAAACCGCAGTACCAGAGCGCTGTTCTTGGCTCCAAGATATACCTGATGCCCATGTTGGGGAGGCGTTTTTCCATGTGCGCTTTTGACATGGAAAGTAGGGATTCCAGAAACTTCCCATGCCTCAACA
>NC_049989.1:12703457-12707571 GCF_000003815.2 Branchiostoma floridae | reverse complement strand
CAGGCGGGCGCACGCGTCTGTGGCCATACGGGACTGCGGATGGATACACGACAAACTTGTGAAAGCTATGGAAGAGAACAGGAAGAAATACGCAGAACTGGACGATTTTATAGCCGGTTACGAACTAGCACGAACTGAAGGGGAGGACGGTTTGCCGGCATTGTAAAAGGTCTACACCAAAATGCCTCGTCTTTATCGAATTGCTCAATAATATTATAATTAGAGAGTTCAAACCATGACTTCAATGTGTTTTTTTTGTTATCTGGGAAGTTCAGCAATGAATCGACGAAACAACAACACGATACCGAGACTGTAAGGCCTTACTGATCCTCACCTTACTTGTGGACTTTTACCAATCTTGATGGAAGTATGTAATCTCAGACGGCCCCTGTCTTCTTTGAGCCACCTCTTTCCGTCAGAAAGAACTTATGCTTATTCACATGACATGTTGTACAACCAATGGAGTCCATCATTGGCAAATGTGCTGTTGTATACTTTATCAATGCACTGTATCATATTTCGATGGAGAGCTTATTCATTGTCCTTTACAAAGACATTCAATTTCTCATTAATTCACATGTATGGGTCGAGCACCAGGGCTACTTATGAAAATTGGTCACGAAAGTCACGAAAGTGTCGAAATTTTGATTGAACACATTTACGTAGTTATTGAATGACTTGCATAAGGTGGTATACAATTAGGAAGCTTGTATATTTTTCTTTAACACGATACCTCATTTGTTATGACTATGCTTTGTGATGGAGTTACATGCAATTGTATATGGAACTAGAAAGGCCGACATTTGCTTAAGAGCAAATACAGCATATTTCAGCCATACCCCTTCCCACGCAACATTGGACTGTTCCAAATCACCCCTGCGCAAAAATGGAACATCCTCTTAACAGTACATTATCCCCCAAAGTGGACTGGTATTGTGAATTGACTCCAGGTAAAAACAGAGCTTGCTTCTATTTTTCAGAAAATGACAATAATCACACCTTCCATTCAGAAAATTTTCATCATGACTGAAAATTGTTGAATGACTTCATGTAATGTCATTAACAATTTTCAGTACGATAACTAGGTGTATGTTTAAAAAAGTATAAGCTCCTTGTGATGTGGGTACATTTATTATTGCAATGAACTTTTTTTATTCAAGTAGGGCATACGATTTAATAATTATCAAGCAGGTGCAGGTACTGTAGGAGCGTTTGTTTTCTTCAAGCTGTAAAACTGTTAAACTGTTTTACTTTGTATGCAATCAACCATCGAGCCTATTCTTATTTTAGTTTAACAACTTCCTGCCAGACCCGGAAGATACGATTGAACCTTGTTCGAGGATTTATTTTCGTCTGTCTGGTCAGTCTGTTCATACCCTGGCGCTGAGAGTGTTTTATTGGGCTGAAACTCTGGCAGTTTAAAGTTACTTACAATTTAAATGTTCAAAGTTTATGCCAAACAACAACAGCACTAGGAAATGTGGCCACTATAGACAGGTGGTCACTATAGAGAAAATGCTGATCTATTGACTAGGAGCCATACGTTACACATGATTTCAGTACACTGATCATTAATCATATAAACATTGCACAGGTAAGCCAATTGTTTAGATGTACAATTAAGTTCAAATAATTCTGAAGAGAAATATTGATGAGAAAATAATCATTCTCGCCACTGTTTAACTTATAATTACGTATCAAAACTAAACGCAGATTTTCTAACTAACGCACCTTTCGCCGACTTCATCATAGGACCGCCGGCTATCAATCAAACACGGCTGTTGATTAGACTTAGAGTTTCAAACAGTCATGTGCTGTGTGCCAGTTGACAGCGAACTTCATGCTACGTGATGTTTTACATTGCTTGGACCTTCTTTCCTACAGCGGTGCTTCTACAAAATATTTAGACTGTAACACTGAGTTTTATAGAATAGAATTTGACGCAGAACAGCGTTTTTTGCTGGGTATTTTTTTGGAAACATGTCCGTGGGAATATCAGCGAGGCGGCGACGTAGGGATATCAGACCGTCAACAAAAGTCGCACGGCGGCTAACGGCGCAGCGAAGATACTAGCGCTATAAATAAGCGCTTCAACTAAGGATGCAACCCGTACAATATTTTTGTATACTGTTGAGCTAAGTAAAGTTTGTGTTTTATGAGGTGTTAGTTGTCTTTGAAGCTTTGACCCGAAATATTTTAAAGTCAAACTGCTGAAGAGAAGTAAGTGACTGCTACGATTATCGTAGATATGGCCCTAAAAAAACTGATAAAAGAAGCCTTCTCAATAGCCTAAAATGCAAGAGCTTCCGGGGGGGCTTCGCCCACCTGGGTCCCCCCCACAGTGGCCCTGCCCCTGGACCCCGCCAGGGACATTCGGCGGCCCCCGGACCCCTGTCCGACGCTTTGAAAAAATCCTGGCGAGAAGTCTGTACGGCCTGAGTCTTCAAGTTAACGTATTGTGTGGTCCCGCTTATGAATATTAATTAGCCTTCGCTTTCCTCTTCGCTGATTGGCTGAACCATTAATTGAATTAACTCTTCCTGCCGGCTAGACGCAGGTGCAGATGTCGGCTCTGTGGGGTGAACGTCCGAAAGGTCACGGCATGGAGAACGAAAGAAAACCAATTTCCCCTAAAAAAAGTGCTGTAATTAAGCCTTTTACAGTACTTTATGCCAAAAATTTTACTTGGATCATTTTACCAACTATATTATGCCTATCTATACCAAATGTTACTCATACCAGGGTACAGGGGTGCAAAATATACCGTTATAAGACCGTCAACAACAGTCGCACGGAGCTAACAGCGCAGCGAAAATACCATCGCTAGCGTTTCAACTTCGGATAACAAGTTATAAGTTTGTTTTTAGTTGCCTTTGACGGTTTGACCTGAAACAGTGTTACGCTAAACTCCTGAAGAGAAGTTAAGTGACTGCTGCGATTATCATAGATATGCCCCTAAGAACTGATCATAGATATGCCCCTAAGAACTGATACAATATAAAGCCTTCTGAATAGTCTAAAATGCGAGAGCCTTAGGCGGGCTTTGCTCCCCCTGGCGGGAACACTGCTATATACGGGATCATGAGGCCCCGCTTATGAATATTAATTAGCCTTTGGCCTCCTCTTCGCTGATTGGCTAGGTCTTTGATTCAATTAACTCTCCGGCTGACGCGCACAGGTGTGGCTCTGTGCGGGGTCACGGAAGGTCACGTCAGGAGGCCAAAAGAAAACAAATTTCCCCTCAGAAAAGTGCCAAAATTAATCATTTTAAAGTTGTTTATGTCAAAAATTTTACTTGAATCTTGTTACCAAGTATCTAATGCCTATCTATACCAAATTTCAGGTCATTTAATTGTAATACCAGGGTACAGGAGCCAAAAGTGTCCTTTTTTGGTCAAAAATTGGCCAAAAATCGCAAAAATAAGCATTTTGTTGCACTGTACACCAAAAGTGTTATTGAATTTATATGAAGGGATTATCAAGGCACATCTGTGTCAAATTTCAGCTCATTCGGTTGCAATACCAAGGTACAGGAGCCAAAAGTGTCCTTTTTTGGTCAAAAATTGGTCAAAAAATCGCAAAAATAAGCATTTTGTTGTACTGTACACCAAAAGTGTTCTTAAATTTATATGGGGGCATTATCAAGGCACATCTCTGTCAAATTTCAGCTCATTTGGTTGTAATACCAGGGTACAGGGGCCAAAAGTGTCCTTTTTTGGTCAAAAATTGGTCAAAAAATCGCAAAAATAAGCATTTTGTTGTACTGTACACCAAAACTGATATTGAATCTATATGGGGGACTTATCAAGGCACATCTGTGCCAAATTTCAGCTCATTCGGTTATAATACCAGGGTACAGGGGGCCCAAATATACAGTTTTGGTCTTAAGATGACCAAAAAACCTTAATAAAATCATTTAAGAGACAGATATGGAAAAAATGAAAAAAACGCCCGAGGGTATTGGCCCACTCTACCCTTGTGCCAAATTTCAAGTCATTCGGTTGAGGAACAACGGAGATACCGTGTTCTGAAGATTTGACAGGAGAAAGAAACATTACGAATACAATATATTTCACCATACCTATGGTATGGCTGAAATATAATAAAAAAACAC
>NC_049989.1:12697639-12702054 GCF_000003815.2 Branchiostoma floridae | reverse complement strand
TAGAAAGGCCGACATTTGCTTAAGAGCAAATACAGCATATTTCAGCCATACCCCTTCCCACGCAACATTGGACTGTTCCAAATCACCCCTGCGCAAAAATGGAACATCCTCTTAACAGTACATTATCCCCGAAAGTGGACTGGTATTGTGAATTGACTCCAGGTAAAAACAGAGCTTGCTTCTATTTTTCAGAAAATGACAATAATCACACCTTCCATTCAGAAAATTTTCATCATGACTGAAAATTGTTGAATGACTTCATGTAATGTCATTAACAATTTTCAGTACGATAACTAGGTGTAAGTATAAGCTCCTTGTGATGTGGGTACATTTATTATTGCAATGAACTTTTTTTATTCAAGTAGGGCATACGGTTTAATAATTATCAAGCAGGTGCAGGTACTGTAGGAGCGTTTGTTTTCTTCAAGCTGTAAAACTATTAAACTGTTTTACTTTGTATGCAATCAACCATCGAGCCTATTCTTATTTTACTTTAACAACTTCCTGCCAGACCCGGAAGATACGATTGAACCTTGTTCGAGGATTTATTTTCGTCTGTCTGGTCAGTCTGTTCATACCCTGGCACTGAGAGTGTTTTATTGGGCTGAAACTCTGGCAGTTTAAAGTTACTTACAATTTAAATGTTCAAAGTTTATGCCAAACAACAACAGCACTAGGAAATGTGGCCACTATAGACAGGTGGTCACTATAGAGAAAATGCTGATCTATTGACTAGGAGCCATACGTTACACATGATTTCAGTACACTGATCATTAATCATATAAACATTGCACAGGTAAGCCAATTGTTTAGATGTACAATTAAGTTCAAATAATTCTGAAGAGAAATATTGATGAGAAAATAATCATTCTCGCCACTGTCTAACTTATAATTACGTATCAAAACTAAACGCAGATTTTCTAACTAACGCACCTTTCGCCGACTTCATCATAGGACCGCCGGCTATCAATCAAACACGGCTGTTGATTAGACTTAGAGTTTCAAACAGTCATGTGCTGTGTGCCAGTTGACAGCGAACTCCATGCTACGTGATGTTTTACATTGCTTGGACCTTCTTTCCTACAGCGGTGCTTCTACAAAATATTTAGACTGTAACACTGAGTTTTATAGAATAGAATTTGACGCAGAACAGCGTTTTTTGCTGGGTATTTTTTTTTAAACATGTCCGTGGGAATATCAGCGAGGCGGCGACGTAGGGATATCAGACCGTCAACAAAAGTCGCACGGCGGCTAACGGCGCAGCGAAGATACTAGCGCTATAAATAAGCGCTTCAACTAAGGATGGCAACCCGTACAATATTTTTGTATACTGTTGAGCTAAGTAAAGTTTGTTGTTTATGAGGTTTTAGTTGTCTTTGAAGCTTTGACCCGAAATATTTTAAAGTCAAACTGCTGAAGAGAAGTAAGTGACTGCTACGATTATCGTAGATATGGCCCTTAATAAAACTGATAAAAGAAGCCTTCTCAATAGCCTAAAATGCAAGAGCTTCCGGGGGGGCTTCGCCCACCTGGGTCCCCCCCACAGTGGCCCTGCCCCTGGACCCCGCCAGGGACATTCGGCGGCCCCCGGACCCCTGTCCGACGCTTTGAAAAAATCCTGGCGAGAAGTCTGTACGGCCTGAGTCTTCAAGTTAACGTATTGTGTGGTCCCGCTTATGAATATTAATTTGCCTTCGCTTTCCTCTTCGCTGATTGGCTGAACCATTAATTGAATTAACTCTTCCTGCCGGCTAGACGCAGGTGCAGATGTCGGCTCTGTGGGGTGAACGTCCGAAAGGTCACGGCATGGAGAACGAAAGAAAACCAATTTCCCCTAAAAAAGTGCTGTAATTAAGCCTTTTACAGTACTTTATGCCAAAAATTTTACTTGGATCATTTTACCAACTATATTATGCCTATCTATACCAAATGTTACTCATACCAGGGTACAGGGGTGCAAAATATACCGTTATAAGACCGTCAACAACAGTCGCACGGAGCTAACAGCGCAGCGAAAATACCATCGCTAGCGTTTCAACTTCGGATAACAAGTTATAAGTACTGTTGAACTCAGTAACATTAAAGTTTGTTTTTAGTTGCCTTTGACGGTTTGACCTGAAACAGTGTTACGCTAAACTCCTGAAGAGAAGTTAAGTGACTGCTGCGATTATCATAGATATGCCCCTAAGAACTGATACAATATAAAGCCTTCTGAATAGTCTAAAATGCGAGAGCCTTAGGCGGGCTTTGCTCCCCCTGGCGGGAACACTGCTATATACGGGATCATGAGGCCCCGCTTATGAATATTAATTAGCCTTTGGCCTCCTCTTCGCTGATTGGCTAGGTCTTTGATTCAATTAACTCTCCGGCTGATGCGCACAGGTGTGGCTCTGTGCGGGGTCACGGAAGGTCACGTCAGGAGGCCAAAAGAAAACAAATTTCCCCTCAGAAAAGTGCCAAAATTAATCATTTTAAAGTTGTTTATGTCAAAAATTTTACTTGAATCTTGTTACCAAGTATCTAATGCCTATCTATACCAAATTTCAGGTCATTTAATTGTAATACATGTACCAGGGTACAGGAGCCCAAAGTGTCCTTTTTTGGTCAAAAATTGGCCAAAAATCGCAAAAATAAGCATTTTGTTGCACTGTACACCAAAAGTGTTATTGAATTTATATGAAGGGATTATCAAGGCACATCTGTGTCAAATTTCAGCTCATTCGGTTGCAATACCAAGGTACAGGAGCCAAAAGTGTCCTTTTTTGGTCAAAAATTGGTCAAAAAATCGCAAAAATAAGTATTTTGTTGTACTGTACACCAAAAGTGTTCTTAAATTTATATGGGGGCATTATCAAGGCACATCTCTGTCAAATTTCAGCTCATTTGGTTGTAATACCAGGGTACAGGGGCCAAAAGTGTCCTTTTTTGGTCAAAAATTGGTCAAAAAATCGCAAAAATAAGCATTTTGTTGTACTGTACACCAAAACTGATATTGAATCTATATGGGGGACTTATCAAGGCACATCTGTGCCAAATTTCAGCTCATTCGGTTATAATACCAGGGTACAGGGGGCCCAAATATACAGTTTTGGTCTTAAGATGACCAAAAAACCTTAATAAAATCATTTAAGAGACAGATATGGAAAAAATGAAAAAAACGCCCGAGGGTATTGGCCCACTCTACCCTTGTGCCAAATTTCAAGTCATTCGGTTGAGGAACAACGGAGATACCGTGTTCTGAAGATTTGACAGGAGAAAGAAAGAAACATTACGAATACAATATATTTCACCATACCTATGGTATGGCTGAAATATAATAAATACAGATGTCTCGAGACAGAAGCAAGTCCATGTCTTTATTCTAGCATCATGGTACTACCATTATAATGATGTTACTTGTGGCCGGCTGTGAAGGGTGACCAACCTGATCCTGTCTAGAGTCGTGTTGTTTATACGCAATGTACACTTGTTGTACACTTGTACACTTGTTGTTCTTATGTGGCTGACATAGCTGATATAGCGTTTTCATGTAGCGAATTTAAACGTAATATCGATGTTGGTTTGACCACCGCTGATCTGACTTTAATACAGATATGAAGTAAGTTAGGGGAAGTACGTGTGTTTTGACAATTCTCGCTATGGTGTTTTGACTACATCTTGGTCACGTTGTGTGTCTCGTGCTGAATTATCAGCCAGGCCACTTACATGTAGGCTAGTTGCTACCAGTTGTCACGAAATGCATGGAACTTGACTTTCATGTAGCACACCCAAAATAACAGATACTAACAAATTCACATCAAGTTCTTCTGTGCTCTACAGCCTCCACTCAAAAGCTCTAGGAGCAACGGCGTCCCTGGTAGGAGCAGGGGCGCTACTGAGGGTTCCTTCTCCCCGACGGTTCGGCCGGTGGCGGATCCGGTTTGGGAGCCGGAGGGTTTGTGTCGGTACCCTATGGCAGAGAGGAATAAGCAACAGCGCACGTAATGGGTGAGGGCATACTCATGCTATGGGTTTTGGTAATGAAAATAATGGCTGTGATACAATGCATTATCAGCATAATAAAAAGAGAAATGCCTGATGTCTCACGGTTAGTGCTCAAAGTACATTTAAGAGTGAAGTCACGAAACAAAGGGAATCCATAAGTGTTCATAAATGTATCATTTCTTCTGAATGGTTCACCCTTAACGTGCGGTTTTAGCAACAAGAATTAAAACGTTCAGAATATTAATTTATTGGCTTAATGTTTACCTTGTCCTTCTCAGACTCTTTGTCTTTATCGTCAGGGTTAGGCATGGTGTCTTGAGCTCTGGTGTTTCTGAAAACAGTGTAATGTAACCAGATATAAGACATTAATAAATGCAGTAGTTTCTAAAAAGTCGCGTGCATACACAGATGACGATAAGAACAATATCTTC
>NC_049989.1:12695602-12697539 GCF_000003815.2 Branchiostoma floridae | reverse complement strand
GAGATGAGAAGAGCAAGCCGATGTGGTCTGTATCTGTATCTATAAAGCCGGTATAACCGTCCTTCGGCGTAACACACCAGCTTCGCGGGCACGCGGCGCGACAGCAGCTGGTTATATTACACTGAACGATCCGTCACACCTAACTTTTGCACATCTATCTGCATACGTTCTTTAAAACTATCCAGAGAAGATGCCCCATACATGTAAAGCGCTTGGTGATAACATATTCCACTCCGCGATAGTTCTGGTAAAATACGAATTTTTGAACACATCAATCCTAGGTTGGTTACTCTGGTACTTGAAGGCATGACTGTTTCTAGTTCGTTTTTAAGCTGGTGTTTAGATGGGTCTGTCACACATTTGTCTAAAAGGTTTCAGCTGGAGCCGTTAGGCCCTGACCCTCCCCTGTCCCACTCTGTCCGAAACCACGGGAACTCACCGAAGGGCAAGAGTTGACCTGGCTGTCAAAGAGAAACTGCTGTGCGAGGCCGAGGGTTAAGATCTCAAAGTACAAACTGCTCTGTCTGCTCCTTACCTAGTAGTGCTCAGTACTTCGCAACTGTTTTCAGTTAGGCCTACGTCACATTTCCTACCCGGGGCCCGGTTGTGGAAATGGTTGGCCTAAAGTTTAAGCCACATAGGCTTTTGCCAACCCCCGCATGTACTTCATTTCTGTATTTACATTTGTTTTTAAGCCATGTTGTTATGTGCGAATAAAGAAAGAAAGAAAGAAAGAAAGGCTTGGGCCACATTTCCAAACCGGGGCCCGGTCGGGCAGCTCTCGAGAGCAAAAAGAATGACATAAAAGACATCAAAATGTCAAAATAAGATTTTGGGGAATGATTTGTGTATATTTCTAGGTAGTGAAACACTAGAGACGACAAGAACAGTTTTTACCCCAAGGTCGCTCCCGGGATTCGAACCCGCGACATATCGCGCCGAACCAGGGCTTCCAAGCGCACAAACCCAAACGTGAAAACCGTTCGGCCAAAAGGCCAAAAGTTATGGTCAAAACTGTTTTCTCACTACCGTAGTAGTTGGAATGACGACACTTTTTTTCTTTCCTCTCTCTCTGATCTGATCTTGCCAATTTTCCCAAGGACAAATAAGAACTCTCTTGTTGGGAAGGGATCAAGCAAATCACAAATTTCGAACATTTGGCAACCCTCGGAGACAGGCGCTGAGTTCTGATGTCAATGTGCAACAGATGCATGTCTGCCTATACTAGCCTAGTTGTCTCCTCTCTCAAATCAATTTATGGCCTCTGTATGGCGAGGAGACATTTACAGGCTTAATCCAGACTATTCCAAGCAGCTGGTGGGGGTTTCAGATATTTCATGATAACAAAGCACAGGTGTGACTTGACAACTAGTGTGCCACACGAAAATGGTACCGTCACTGGCACTTTTTATCCCTTCATGTCCCTTAGTCTTTCTGAGTCTTTGTACGTAGTCAAATGTAGTGGGCCATTAGAAATATATGGAATCGAATGTCATGCTTACGTTATACGTCATTGTAAGGTTCTACTACTTCAATGGTGTCATGTTTAGACTAAATCCATGCTAATTCATGGAATGTATGTACATGCACGACAACATATTAATAGATAAACAATGACAAACATATACCAATGCCGCTAGACCGCACGTGGTGCAAGTGCCCCTGGGACAAATTATTGTGTAGCACTTCCGATGTAGCATATACTAATCACCATTAAGGTCCGGGGAAACAGGCCGCCCTAATGCACCACACGCGTCAGGCTAATCCCGACGGGCCGGCCTAATGGGGCATAATTGAGGAGACGATACTGCGATAGTGCATCTAGTGTCTGTCAATGTAGGAAGGATGTAGCCTCGAACAGGCCCTCCTAAGTAGCCTGGTGCAGCCTCCTTCGCAAACTTGAGCAGGGATGGTTTTTAGCCTGTTTCGCGATTTTG
>NC_049989.1:12694110-12695360 GCF_000003815.2 Branchiostoma floridae | reverse complement strand
GCTAATAATTTACAGACAGAAGCGCCCAAATACAGTGCGATACCACCTTTATACTTACTTACTTACTCCGGCGAGCTCGCTCGGAGTCTCCACATAACCAGTTTCCTCCACCCCTCTTTGTCATCCATCGCTGCGGGAAGTTGTTGCAGGTCCAGACCGGTGTCTTCAGCAAGCTGCTTAGTGTATGACTTACGCGGTCTTCCCCTGCCCCTGTTTCCGTGGTTCGGATTCCACAGTAACAGTTTGTGCACTACTTCATCCTTTTTCCTCCAGCAGTGTCCTGCAAAACGCAGTCTCCTTTGCCGAATAGTTTCGGCTATCGGCGGTATATCCTTGTAAAGGACTTTGTTTTTAATTTTTTCCCTCCATGAGATCTTTAGGACAGTTCTCAGCATTCTCGTATATGTGCCGTTGAGTCTTCTCTCTAGGGCTTTTGTCAGAGTCCAACATTCTGACCCATAGAGGAGAATTGACTCTACTGCTGCTCTAAAGAAACTGATTTTAGTTGTTGGACTTAAATCGGTTTTCCATATAACTGACATTTTACTCATGGCTCCCCAAGCTAGAGCAATTCTGACATCCACATCTTTACTAGAGTTTCTTATCCATGAACCCAAGTACTTGAAGTCTTTCACACAGGCAAGTGCCTGACCTTTTGTTGAGATCAGGGTTCCTTCAGGTTGATTGAACACCATATACTCAGTTTTTGTATCGTTGGCATGTAGGCCAACAATTTTGGAGGCATTTTCAACCTTGTGCAACAATGACTGTGCTTCTAGTACTATGTTCGAAGTAAGGGCTATATCATCTGCAAAGTCTGTGTCAGTTAGTAACTCAGCTGGGTGTCTACTGCTCTTTCTTGGTTTAAGTACAAAACCCGTGAGCTCAGGTTGCTCTGTGGCCTGTCTCATTGCATAATCCAGAGCCACAATAAAAAGGAAGGGAGCTAAGGTATCACCTTGTAGGACACCAGCGGTTATTTGGAAAAACTCTGTTTCACCGTCTGGTGAGAGCACTTTAGCTTTTGTATCTACATAAAGAATATTTATAGCCTCAACGATTATGTCTGGTATACCATACCCTCTCAAAATTTCCATTAGCTTCTGACGGTGAATGGAATCGAAAGCTTTACTGAAGTCGATAAATGTTATAACTGCTTTCAGATTTTGATCCTCAATACCTTCAATAAGCCTTCTCAATACTAGTATTTGGGATAAGGTTGACCTACCAGGCTTAAAGCCATTCTGGTT
>NC_049989.1:12692414-12694010 GCF_000003815.2 Branchiostoma floridae | reverse complement strand
ATAGTTTGTTGTATAGCCAAGATCACCCCTTTTTTGGTAGTGGAAGTATTCCACTACTTACCCAGACATCTGCTCTATCCTGATGAAATGTTCTATGGCAAATTTCGAGTAGAGGGTCAATCAGGGCTTCAGTCTTCCAGACTTCTATTGGTATATTGTCAAGACCAGGGGTTTTACCATTGTTAAAAGTCTTGATACAGTCCATAAGTTCCTCCCTAGTGAAGTCACTTGTGTTGATTGGTAATATGTAATCAATAACTGGTACAACAGGTATATTTACAATGTTGGGAGGTTGACCGAGAAGTTTGACCACCTTTATATCTTAGCTATTTTCTATTGTAGTCAATAGTTATAATAAAGTCTAAGTTATGTTGGGGCGTACTTGAGACACTATAATGGCGTGAAATACGTACCTCCGGCCAGACCCATTATTGAGGAAAGCAATTTCAACTGTCTGCCTTTGAAATTGCTCATTGCGCCCGGGAGCAATTCTCCAAAATAACACATTTCCAAATTGGCGCGACCAACTGTGCGAAGTTCATCCAGTTTATGGACCTCCATGCAAGTCGTCCTAATTCCATTGCTATATTAGAAAACGCCATTGAACACAATTAACCCCATTGTTGTCAATGGCTTACTCTAATTTGTTTTGCGTATTCAGTATGCAATGTTGATATGCAATAGAGAGACTATATTTTTGTTAGTAATAAAAATCATCCTCTGATAATCTTGTTTGCTTACGAACCTAAAGTACAACGTTACAATACTCTTAATCTTTATTATTTGTGTAATCTTCTGGTATACTGTAAATACATTTAAGTTCGCGGGCATTTAATTTCCCTTTCGCGGTGGTTTTAAGTTCGCGGTAGCACCAGGCACTGTAGACTCTTACTGCCATGGAAAATGTTCGCGGGGGTTTTAAGTTCGCGGTGAAGTGGCAACCGCGAAAACCGCGATTATTAAACCACCGCGAAAGTTTCTGCATTTACAGTATTCAAATAATTTCTCATAAAATTTGACTATTTCCTTTCGTTAATTATTTTTCTTTGTTTATGTACATATATATACACCGCAATCAAAGCGAAGTATTCTCACATTCTAAGTTTCGGGGAAGGCCCACGAAAAACAATATAGGTCTCTGGCCTCCCCTCTGTATGTTTTTACTACTATCATTTTACGACGGTTGTATTGATGCAAATAAAAAACGATAAACGCAGCACCAGTTTTGTACGATACTACATTACGGTACTTGCTTTACGTTCCATAATACAAGCAGCGGACATGACAGGAAACAAGAAATCTTTTTTAAAAAGCTGTGCCTTGCCGCGTATTTTATGTTATTTTGGTAAGTTAGACTAGATTCTACGCTTAAAAATCCCGAGTTCCACATGTCGCCCCCTCCCCCCTCATTATCATAATTTATGTCAGATGAATTATTGGCACATTAAACAGGTTTTGTAAAAATTTTTGACCCACAATGAATATGCATTATTTTTTATTACAAACTAAGTTCCTTCTGATGCAATTTGTGATATATCTTTATATAAACATGGTGAGTTAAAGCGTAGATTTATTACGCTGGACCACATACAGTAA
>NC_049989.1:12691062-12692314 GCF_000003815.2 Branchiostoma floridae | reverse complement strand
CGGTGATTGGCATACATTAAAGAATTACCAGCATGCATTAATGAAAGTTTATTGGGAGGGAGGGTTGAAACAGGTGGCCTCGGGTAGAATAAAAGGACAGACTTTACTTTCAGTTGGCTTGTGTAAGAATTTCAAACGCACTCATAAATTTGTGGTTCAAGTATGGGAGGCCTTCTATAGATGCCAAATTGAAGCATTTCTGGAACATAGAAAGAATTGTATTGACCAATCTTCATTAAGTTCTTCTTTTTCAGCCCAGACTATTGTTGATAAGGTAAGGATATTTCTAGAAACTAAACCACATTTTGGGGACCTAGGGTTTGAGAGAGACGACTTTTTAAGAAGACAAGAATTGTTGAAAATTGAATTAGAAGGTGTTGAGGATGATTTTAAGGAGTTTTGTTCTAGTTCATGTGCACATGATGAAGTATTTTTGTTTTGGCATAGATTTATTCATGATGATTTTATGGCATACATTTCTCTTTACATAGCAATTAGATCAGGGAATTGGAATTTGCGTTTGTATTCATACAAAAAGATGGCACCTCTTTTCCATGCCTTTGACCATGTGATATATTCTAGAATAATTCCCTTGCATCTTTCAGACTTATTGTCTTGTCCACGTCATATTCTTAAGTATTTCCAAGAGGGGGGATTTGTTACCAGTATTAGTTCTGTTAACTATTCTAATGTAGCACTAGATGAGGGTCATGAGATGTTAATAAACCGTGACACAAAAGAAGTTATTACAAGGCCAAACAAATTTATCATTGAAGATCTTGTTTTATTTTTACCATATAGAGCTAAATTGATTAAACAAGTTAAAGAACAGATTCTTGTCAAGTCATATAATAGAACTCAAACTGGTCTTAGTCCTACCATTATTGAACAGGAAAGGCAGAATATTGTTTATTATGCAAACAAAGTTGTAGATGCCCACATTTTTTCTGTACCTGAGCATGAAGACAATAGACATCTGTCCCAACCCTTCACAGGTGCATCTATTTCAGATATTCAAAGAGAAGACTTGCTTAAGTTTAGGGAAATAGGTATAGGCTCCTTAGACACATTTATTAGGTTTAGGATACTTAACAACCCAAGTAATAAAGCACCCCAAAGGCGCAAATCTCTAAGAACTTTTTCTCAAATTAAGATTACAAAGTCTAGGATTTCCAAAAAGTGAAAAAGACAAAAAGTTAGTTTTAGAATGTTGTCGTAGAGCTGTTTCCTGGTCCCAAAATCAAAATAAGCC
>NC_049989.1:12687863-12690928 GCF_000003815.2 Branchiostoma floridae | reverse complement strand
GATACCCTAGTGCTTCACCAAAATGTACCCTACCAACTTTTCTCCCCAGTGCTCTGTTTTAGAAGGCATGTTTTTGATCAATACATCTCCATTAGGTCAGCATAGAACTTTTCTTGAGTATTCACAGTTTCTGTTTCTAAAATGGGTTTTGCCTTTTTTCCAGTCAGGTTGTTAGAGTCCATTCCAAGACACCATGCGGATGTTTGTTGCCATTGTTTAGAATTGATTTTAAAGTTTTGTAATTATATGTCTAGGACATTTGATACTTAAGAAATATTTTTAACACTGTTTCAACTTTATAAATATTTCCCTGGTCCTGTAAAACTTTGGAAATATTCATGGTGTGAAATTGGATACTTCTAATGGTTTCTAAATAATGATAACAGCATTCTACCATTATTTACCATTTTCTACCATTTTCTACCATTTTTTGTAAATGGTTCGGTGGGCTGGGAAGATAGCAATTCACACATCCTTGCAAAGTATGGTTGGGTGCCATGCAACAATGGCCCACCACAAAGGATCCACCAGTGCCCAGCAGTGAAGTCTAAAAATATACAGATGCAACAATAGGGCTTACTTTTATGGGGGCAATAAACTAATTCTACCATTTGGCCAGGTTTACCATTTTTTGTAAATATTTGTAAATGTGAAATAATCACAGAGAGGTTTCACAATTATTCTAAATAAAGATATTTTTGTACCTTTTACTTTCAAAATGTTTCTAAAATATTCAAAGAAATTCAAATAAATGAGTATTTTCTTAGTCAATTTTTTGAAAATAATTTAATTATTGTGGCTCAGATATTCTTTTATTCAAAATAATTTAGACTAATTATAAATATCGCCTAAAAACCCTCATGGTGTCTTGGAATGGACTCTATGAAGTCCATATTGTTTTTGATGACCCCCACAGAAATGGCCTAAGTCCCAAAGATGTTGAAAGAAGTAGACGAGACTCAGTTTCTGAAAGTGAAAATGTAACACCCCTTGACTCAGTTTCTGATGACACAATCACCCCAAAAGACTGGAGAAAATTTATTTCTTTGCGTCCAAACAAGCGTCTATTATGTTCATACTTGTGTAGTTCTTTACTTACAGTTTGTACACCTTTTTTGAGGCAGCAACAGAAAGTGTTCACAGCTGGGGCTTTTACTGATGATAAGAGAGATATGTGTTTTGTTTCTTCAGTAGATGGCATCTCTCCATTTCCAGACTGTAGGTCCAATCACGAGGAAAGTGACACTCGTGTTTGGCTGCATGCTGCTTCAAGCAGATACGAAAACATAATGATTTATTCACCTGATACGGACACATATCATGTGGGCCTTCCTATTGTGAGGCAGACACTGTCAGGTAAAAGAATTGTGATTTTACTAAAAGCTGAACCAGGAAATTGGCAATGTCTGGATGTGAATGAGCTGCTATCTTGTTTTGACAAGGACCCTGATCTTTCTTCCCTTTCAAGAAATCTACTACCCCATATAATTCAGTCACTGTTTATCAGTACAGGTTGTGATTATGTTTCCTTTTTTGTTGGTCTTGGTAAGGTATCATTTTTGAAAACTTTCTTTCAGTATTCAGAATTCATTTCTTGTGGAAATTCTGTCCAAACAGTAACTAGTGGTTCTCTTTCATGTTCAGATAAAGATACAGGGTTCTTGGCTTTTGTTCGTTTAGTTGGTAGTGTTTACTTTCAAAAGCATCGCACCGCTTTCCTTAAGTACTCATCTCCAGCCCAACTTTTCAGAGAAACGAGGGGGGATAATATTTTTAAGATTCATGAAAATTGGTTACAAATTATCAGAGGTGCCATCTTTGAAAGAATAGAGTTTGAAGATAATAGTTTACCTTCCTTTCAGTCCCTTTGGTTCCATTGGTTACGTTCTTGTTGGGTTTACCTCACTTGGGCTCAGGCTTTAGAGCAGGATTTTTCATCTGTATTGTTAGATAGGTATGGCTGGGAAATAGATGATCATGGTAATTTAATGATTACTTGGGATTCTAAAGAAAATATTGAAAAGGTGCAGAAGACTGTAGAGTTTTTAACCAGGGGGTGTAAATGTAAAAGTGGGTGCTCTAGTAAAAGATGTAAGTGTCTCAAGAAAGGTCAGGTATGTGGTCCGGGATGTAGGTGTTTAGATTGTTCGAATTCTATTTGTATTGTGCAAAATCAGGTAAGTCTGGACAATGTGGAAACAGATTCAGATAGTAGTAGCAGTAGTGATGATCAGGACTCTGTTCAACTTGATTCTGTAGATGACTTTTATTGTGGTAGTTTGTCTGTGTTAGATGATACTTCTGATTCAGAATTTTCTGAGGTAGAGTAAGGGTAATAATGAGCAAACTTGTAGGCTTGTCTAAGGTATAGGTGAAGGGAAGCTGGCCTTTTCTATACTCTTTCACACACTTTCTCTCCCTCTCTCCTTTTTCCAAAGAACCCCTTCCTGCTAGGTTTAGACATCTGCCCCCGTAGGTAGGTTAGAGGCGCCTGACCCCTGTAAAGGTCGTACTTAACGACGTCAACATGGGGTACATCACACAGATCCCCGAGTTGACGGGAAAGGCGTAACCCCGCACTTTGGTACGGGTGCAGGTTGGAGGTTCTGACTTTGTTTCCTTACTCCAGCTTTCTTTCATCTATGGGTTTGGCAGTCTCTCTACCTTGTGAGTACCTGGGTCATTGTTTAACATATGATCATAAAAGTAATATGATATAAATCTTGGAATAACTCTTAAATATGATGTAATATAAGTCTTTGAATAAGTCTATAATATATCTTGATATAATATAAGAATCTTGACATGAATTTATAATATATTAGTCTTGATGTGATACAGATGCTAAAAGGGGTAGTGAATGAGTGTGAGTGCCTGACTGAGTGTATCTGATATGGTTAATCGTGAACAGTACCAGTATGACGAATGGATATTTACCTTTTTTCTGTTTTTTGCATTAGATGGAGTTCTACCCGAGAACAGCTGAGGATGTGCCTCTTGCAGCTCACAGTATCTGGAACTTTCATTTCTTTGATTGACATTATATCATTGCATATGATGAGTGA
>NC_049989.1:12680733-12687763 GCF_000003815.2 Branchiostoma floridae | reverse complement strand
TACAGCCGCCACGCCACGTCGAGAGTTCGAGGCAGTTTTGTTTTCCTTCCGCGAGAGAAAGTAGTCCGTTCCATGACTCCGGGCGTCAACACGCGTTACAGAAAAGCTTGCCGCTGGAGTATATAACCACTTACCGTCTTAATTTCAAGTCATTTACAATATTTCAGGTTCATTTGTTACTCCTATAGCTTTTTTGAACCGCTGTTTTATCGCTTTCCCGTAACCATTACGTCGCGAAAACAGGCGATTTTCGTGTTATTTCCCTTGTTATTTTCACCCTGGTGTAGATTTCAAACCAACAGGAAATTTAGCGTATAAGAAAGAGACAAAAGTCTACTTTCCTTTAGTATATGATTTAATATAGATTCTGAGGGCGACACGCATTTGCCCCGTATCCGCGCGAGGCCATGTCATTCAGGAGCGGTCATTTTTATTCCAGAATAGAACGCGCTATACAGACTGCTGCTGCTGGTGCCTGCGTACCGCGGCCTATTCTGCAAGCAGAGATTTCGGTCCTGCCGGCTGGGGCGAGAAGCGACCGCGATTTTTTCAGCTCACGCCCGAAATCTCTGCTTGGAGGATAGCCACGCCTAAACTGGATGTCAGAGTCTATTTCCAGGACCTATACAGGCCAATTACTCGGCCCGAGGTAGACGGTCTGATAAACACGATTTTTGATATGTTAAAGAATTTTGAGATCGGGCGAGACGCGTCCGTGACATTCGTAAATATAACGATCATAGGGAAACCTTTCCAGCCACCTTCTTATGGTTCGTTCCTATGATACTACCAATTATTTGACATGTAACTTTCATTTCGGAGGTACAAAGAGAAATATCTGCCCCTTTAGTCAACTTGGCAATCCTAATTTAATCATACCAAGGATACCAATTTAGTACTAAACATTTATCTCTCTGTTCTACACACACGGCTCTACTCCATTATTTGTTTTCAAGGCGTTAAAGTATGATAGCATTTGAGATGTATACTAGGTTTATCACTTTGATGTAAATGATATAAAATTGAAACTTAATAAAGAGATGCTGAAGTTTATCCTGCTGTTTCCACATTTCATACTCATACTGTAAATAGGTATTAGGCATTGTAATCATATTTGGTTGGCATGCTTAAATATCATGTGCATTTATCATACATAGAAGCATAGAATAATGCATTGCCAGTAATAAGGTCAACTTTTTTCTTTTCTGTCTATCCTTTATCTTAAGTATACTAGTATATCAATAAATTAGCCTTGCTATTGTATAGTACAAAATATGCAAAGAGTCATTCATTTTAAATACAAGCCAAACTTTATTGAACAAATATGTCATGTCCAGATATCAATGCCAAAATGGAAACAAGATATGTAATCAACAATATATCAGGAATCGGTTGCCAAACATCTGGCCATTTTTGGGCCAGAGTGATATGATCCAATATAAGTCCAAATTATAAGTAACACAGCTGTCACTCTCATCCGCTCCACAGCAGAACGTCACCTGTACAAAATATAAAATTTCACGGTTATGACACTTAAATTTTCTTCAGACAAAAGAGTTTTCATTTACAATGATAGATAGTTGCTACTAGATTATTATTGTATAATGAATTACTTCACTCATCATATGCAATGATATAATGTCAATCAAAGAAATGAAAGTTTCCAGATACTGTGAGCTGCAAGAGGCACATCCTCAGCTGTTCTCGGTAACGTAGGACATCATATCATCAACTGAAAAGTTTTTCCGTTCATGGTTTGACGATTTTTGACATAAACCAAACTCAGACAAAAAACATGTTTTTTCTGTTACTGTTTGAGGGAGTTTCTGTGAATTGTCAGTTGAAATATTAGAAACGGAATCATGTGTTTGGGCCTGTTGTCGTCTAAACTTACGCTCACATGAACGACACACACAGTCTGTACTAGAAAGTCCTGTATTATCAATTACCCAATTTCTAAGTGCTTCATTCCATCCCTGTGGATGTCTAAATTCAAATTCAAAAGTAGCTGGCTTCTTACAATGAGCACATGCTGAGGAACATGGCCTGTCTGGATGAAAATTAGCAGTTTTACCTCCCCCACAACCGAAAAGTGTCACTATTACAGTCTTATCATGTACTTCTACAATATCATTTTCATCATAGAGAATATTGCCCCCCAAGCTAAGGTTTCTACAAGAAATGTTGAAATGTTGCGTTACCAGGATACGATGTTTACAGAAGGGACCGGGCAGCACGTAGAGGCGGCGGGGTGGCCATGTACATTCGTTCTGAGCTCCAGTGTAAGCGACTAGCGGAACTGGATCACGATGACCATGAAGCACTATGGATGTGGGCAAGGCCAAGTCGTCTCCCCCGTGGTTTGAACTCTCTGATCGTCGGTACTCTCTATATTCCACCGAAGTCATCAGACTCATCCAGGCCAGACACTGAGGTCTCTGAATACCTGGGACACTGTCTCGATCACATCGAGCGCAACTTCGCACAATCAGGTATAGTGATCCTTGGAGACACCAACAGGTATAAATGCCAATCCCTGTGCTCGAGGTTCAGCTTGAAACAAGTAGTCACCCAAGCCACTAGAGGTGTTAACCAGCTTGACTCTATTTACACTAACATTAAGTGTTTGTACCCTGCACCTGTTCATCTTCCGCCGATTGGTACCTCAGATCACCAGTCCATTCTACTGCCTGCTGGTTCTTGGCCATACACGCGTCCCAAGCACATCACGCGGAGGCAGTGTAATCCTGAAGCGATGAGGAGGTTGGGGTTACTGATGAACACAACTGATTTTGCACCTGTCTTCCAGACCACAGAGCCTTCCAGAAAGGTGGCAGTTCTGACAACCATGCTAAAAGGACTACTTGACAAAGCTGTACCTGTTAAGAAAGTCAAGATTTCCACCGCTGATAAACCATGGATGACTGTGAGGATTAAGGAGTTGCTTGCAGAGAGACAACAGGCATTCCGCTCCGGAAACGTTGCTCTGTACTCCAAGTTAAGGAATTCTGTGGCCAAGCATATCAAGAAAGCAAAACGGGAGTACTATGAAAGAGAAGTAGCTAGCTTGAGGCACTCCAGCCCAAGACACTGGTTCAAGTCCATCAAGTCCCTTATGGGAAAGGACTCTGTTAAGGAGGATGTCTCCAATCCCAACATCACTGTGACACAAAATGAATGTGACACGCTTGCAGAGCATTTCGGGTCTGTGTGGAGTGAAGTGTCCCGTACTGTTCCAACGTTGGCTGATGTCGAGCACAAGCTCTCGCATGATACACCCACACCTCTCAGTATTGGTCAGGTTAAGGCCAGACTGCGCAGACTCAATGGGAGGAAAGCCGCTGGACCAGACCTCATTCCTTCCTGGTTACTAAAGCAGTATCATGAAGAACTTGGTCCTGTTTTATGTGACGTCTTCAATTCTTGTCTTCAGAACTCCGCCTTTCCGCAGCAATGGAAAGAGGCTGTAGTCACGGCAGTGCCTAAGAAACAACGACCACAGTTCCCATCGGAATATCGACAAATTTCGTTAGTCAGCTGCGTCGGGAAAGTGTATGAAGGGCTGCTCCGTGATGCTTTGCTACAGGACACTGCCAGTAGCCTCGCACCGTCTCAACATGGCTTCCTGTCAAGGAGATCTACGGTTACTGCGCTGATACACATCCTCCAAACGTGGCACGAAGCGTTAAACAGTAACCCGAAGTTGGACGTTCATGCTGTGTTCGTTGATTTTTCCCGTGCATTTGATACCATCAGTCATAGTCAACTGCTCATGTGCCTAGCCGACATAGGTATCAGGCGGTCCTTATGGATGAGCATCAGCAGCTATCTGGAAGGACGTACACAGAAGGTAAAGTGGGGTCCCTGTGTATCTAAGTCCCACGACGTCCTCGCGGGTGTTCCACAGGGTGGTATTCTATCACCAACACTTTTCGTCATCTGTATAAATACCTTGGATGCAAGGATGCCAAGGCCCATTGTTCCTGTCAAATATGCGGACGATCTGACAACCTCTGAAATGCTAATGGCGTCACTTCCTGGTCAAACGCAGAAGGCACTTGACTCCATTGTTGAATGGGGGGAGGACTACTCTCTCAAGGTAAACGGGAAAAAGACAATGGACATGGTTATCAGCGCGAGGAAGGAGGTAAACATTCCTGTCCCTCCTCATCCTACAATATCCGGACATGTGATTCAGAGGACTACGTCTTTCAAACTACTTGGAGTACACATCACTGCCAACCTTACCTGGGATGAACACGTTCATTTCATGTTGACGAAGTCCCGTCCACGTGTGTATTACCTTGCAGCTGCAAAGAAGGCTGGTCTCCCTACTGATGTCTTGCTCCAGATTTACCTAACTTTCATACGCCCCTTACTGGAGTATGCCAGTCCGGTGTGGGGAGGACTGCCGAAACACCTGTCAGACAAGCTAGAAGCCATGCAGAGGCGCTGTCTTAGAATCATTGGTATCCCATCTGACTCTCTGCCCTCACTATCAGACAGACGGGACGCAGCGACGCTGAAGACTCTACAAGACATACTGCGGGACAGTAGCTCTCCGCTGAGGGAGTTCTTTACTTCACCTCAGGACAGTTCGTACAGTCTTCGTCGGGAAGCCCGATATAGGGCATCTAGAAGTAAAACAAAGCGACATGAGATGTCATTTGCACCCCGCTCTGTAAGATTGCTGTACGAAAGTGCTAGATGATCGGTAAAGAATGTTGATTCTGTCATTTATATTTTCTTAATCCGATTGCTGTCTAATTTTAAATGTTGTAAATGCATTAATGTTTTAAAGTTGATTCTGTGACTGATGACGTATTTCATGTGTACATACATGCCAAGTCATCCAGGAATAAAGCTGAATCTGAATCCACATACATTACTTACCATTTTTTGCAACTTACACACCTGAATACATTTGCTAGGTGTCCCAACAGTAAATAACTTACCTTCAAAACTGACAAAGAAAGTTTTCCAGGAATCACTATGATCACTTACATCTTCTACCTCTTCCTTACTAGACTAACAGACATCACTATCACTTACATCTGGATCTACCACGTCCTTACTAGACTCACAGACATCTTCTACCCTATCCTTACTAGACTCACAGACATCTTCTACCCCATCCTTACTAGACTCACAGACATCTTCTACCCCATCCTTACTAGACTCACAGACATCTGCTACCCCATCCTTACTAGACTCACAGACATCTTCTACCCCATCCTTACTAGACTCACAGACATCTTCTACCCCATCCTTACTAGACTTACAGACATCACTATCACCTACATACACCTTCTACCCCATCCTTACTAGACTCACAGACATCTTCTACCCCATCCTTACTAGACTCACAGACATCTGCTACCCCATCCTTACTAGACTCACAGACATCTTCTACCCCATCCTTACTAGACTCACAGACATCACTATCACCTACATGTTGAACCTCATCCTTACTAGACTCACAGACATCTGCTACCCCATCCTTACTAGACTCACAGACACCTTCTACCCCATCCTTACTAGACTCACAGACATCACTATCACCTACATGTTGAACCTCATCCTTGCTAGACTCAGTGACATCATCACTTACATGCTGTACCCCATTCTTACTAGCTATAGACTCACAGGCAACTATATTACACTCATCTCCCCCCTCCTCACTACTCTTACAGGTACTAGTACCTACCTGTTTAACTTGTTCCACCCACCCTGAAGGATTAAGGGGCCCACTATATAACATTCTAACCTCTAGCTTAGTTGGTAATGACAACTTCTCCCTCTTAGCTTTTCCACTAACCCTCCTACACCTAGTCTTCCCCCTGCTAAACCCTCCTAATACACATGTACTCTCCCTGCCCTTCCTAAGCTTACAACTACTCCACCCTGTAGGACATATTACATACTGCACTTCTTCCCCTTCACAACCAATACCACACACAACCTCACCTTTATCTTGTGCTTCTTTAAACAGACTAAGCCTTTTATCCATCATCATCTTCCACTCACTCTTAGTTAATGTACGTGAACTCCTTGGCCGGGAGGGACCCTTCCCTGCACTACCCCCCTCTACCTTCCCTGGGGCAACCCTTGGCTTAGGAACAGGTCCCCCCCTTGGCCGGGAAGGTCCCTTCCCCACACTACCCCCCTCTACCTTCCCTGGGGTCGCCCTAGCTACAGGTCCCCCCCTTGGCTGGGAAGGTCCCTTCCCTGCACTAACCCCCTCTACCTTCCCTGGGGCCAGTCTAGGCTTAGGAACAGGTACACCCCTTGGCCGGGAAGGACCCTTCTTCATACTACCCCCCTCTACCTTCCCTGGGGCCGGTCTAACTACAGGTCCCCCCCTTGGCCGGGATGGACCCTTCCCTGCACTACCCCCCTCTACCTTCCCTGGGGCCGGTCTAGGCTTAGGAGCGGGCACACCCCTAGGCTGGGAAGGACCCTTCCTCATACTACCCCCCTCTACCTTCCCTGGGGCCAGTCTAGCTACAGGTCCCCCCCTTGGCTGGGAAGGTCCCTTCCCCACACTATCCCCCTCTACCTTCCCTGGGGCCGCCCTAGCTACAGGTACCCCCCTTGGCTGGGAAGGACCCTTCCCCACACTACCCCCCTCTACCTTCCCTGGGGCCAGTCTAGCTACAGGTCCCCCCCTTGGCTGGGAAGGACCCTTCCCCACACTACCCCCCTCTACCTTCCCTGGGGCCAGTCTAGCTACAGGTACCCCCCTTGGCTGGGAAGGACCCTTCCCCACACTACCCCCCTGTACCTTCCCTGGGGCCAGTCTAGCTACACGTACCCCCCTTGGCTGGGAAGGTCCCTTCCCCACACTATCCCCCTCTACCTTCCCTGGGGCCGGCCTAGCTACAGGTCCCCCCTGTCGGACTACCCTAGCCCACTCCACCTGTCCCTGGTACTCCCCTGACTTCGGCTCCTCTCCTGGATGCTCCTTGTCCTTCTTCCCACTTCCTCCATCCGTCCCCAACCCAGGCCACTCCTCATCCCTCAACGTAAA
>NC_049989.1:12678563-12680431 GCF_000003815.2 Branchiostoma floridae | reverse complement strand
TGAATCATCAAGAGTCCGGCTGAGTGGACGGTGCATGGGAAGACAGTTAGTCCCCGCATGCACGAACACAAGGTCAGGCTCAACAAAAGGGTGACGAGAGATGTCAGAAGTCAAATCATATACGGAAGCTCCAGGGTGCGCATTAAGGGAAAACAAAATGTCAGAAGAGAAGGTGGCATGATTGGAGACATACTTACAGATTGAGTCAGTGAAGGCAAGGATGATCTGAAACAAGAAAAAATATGTCCTTGTTTTTATAATTCAATTTAATGATTCATGAAGTAATGTCGCTAATTAACGATGTATTAAATGACAGTAGTTTAACGTGACAAAGCCATACATGTACTATAATAGTAATCTCCAAGCAGATTCCTCCGTGGCATAAGACAGTAACAAAAGCTGAGGAGGAAGTTTAGCCGGCAGAGGAGTATAATTGGTCACACAAATTATTTAATGCTATCTTATCTATTCAACAATAATTCATTTCATCAAATTATTTAAATCTACTATTATTGTCCATCTCCTAAGTCTGTATAATATTTCGCCAATGTATTCCTTAAAGCAGTACAAAAATATGGTGGACATTGCTAAATAAATGTGATGATTACTGATTACTGAGAAAGATTTAATGTAGGTAGTATTGTTGCACATTTGATTATGATGAATAATATTTACCCCATATCACAATCTATCACGACTGCTGCAAACATTGCTACAACACGGTGTAATCATGACCCTCAATTCATTGTTGCAAACCTGGCAGCCATGAACCTGCGTTGTTATGCAAGTTTGTTTGTTTGCCTTCAAAAGTTTACCTAACAACATCGGACACGTGACTATATTGGCGGGAAAATCTGGTCCTTGTATCACACTAAAAGATAGATTTTTCACAGCGAAATTCTCCGCTGGCCAGTTTTACTTTTCTCACGGCGCCAAATAAATTCTCCAAATAAACACTGAATAAAAAAAATCTGTCATGTATGTCGACATTTTACACCGTACCATGCAGGTTTTGGCGGTAACTGTTGACTGTTTACAAGAAATACCGACGATAAAGCACCGTGAGATGATCTGCCACACGTAACAGGGCCAGCCCAGCAAATACCTCCATTTTTTTCGCACTACGAACGTCAACGTATTGGCGAAAAATCGCTAAAAAACTGACCCAGGCAGATCTGAAATTACATATCTACCCAGATTTCAAACCAACAGGATTTTCACATGGGATATAGACGAAGGTTAAACACGTCTTACACGCCAACAATCGATTGACATTCTGAGACCGACATGCGGATGCCCCCAATCTGAAAATCGCCGAAATTTCAACTCCTTACGGCGCTGCCATTTTGCTAATTTGACTGTGTTCCGAGCTTGATCATGAAACAAATTAAAATCGTTGTAAAACCCCACAAAAATGGATTAAATAGAGAGCAGATAGCAAACACTACTGATACTCACCGCCATGATGACCAAGAGACCGGAAATGGTGATGCAATCAGCTGTCATAGTCGGATGATATTTCATCCCGCTGGTGGCGCCAAAACTGCGCCCTTAGCAACGGCGTTACCATGCACGGCGGAAGGATACGTAAGAAAACAAATAGCGTTCTAAAGGCATTCTATTTTAGACGTGGCTTGGCGGCTGATTAGCTCTTCAAAACTACAGACATGTAATGATACAATGTTATGATATTGTTTTGTCCACAGATATGAGTTACGAGGTACTTGAGCGTGTTGACAAGGCAGACGGACAGAACAGGATTACTATGAGGAGCAACCTGGCTCAGGTCCATGCCGTCAAAGTGTACGTCTGTATAAAAATGAAGTATCCAGAAGTAAAGATTGATTCTTCTTCAATGTAAACTTTCA
>NC_049989.1:12676501-12678463 GCF_000003815.2 Branchiostoma floridae | reverse complement strand
CAGTACCGACTACGTTTATGGTCCGGTCCCCCGCGATTTACCCGCGATTTAATCTCGATTAAAAGTCGTGCAAATCGCGATTAAAAGTCGTGCAAGTCGCGATTTGATCGCGATTGAATCGCGTGCGCTAATGAGCTGTAGCTATCTAATTAAAAATCTCGTGTCGTCTGTAAACGCGTTTACTCCCGGCACCCCGCCGACTCAAAACAAAAGGCTTTGTTCCGACTGCCCCGCCCCTTGGTCGGGCATTTCGCCGACGAAATATTTTGTTCGTTAATGAGCAGTGTTTACTTTTGAAAATTTGCATGATACTTGTAAGTCGTCATTTTCACGTATTTGTTGATAATTGGTGAATAATACAGGGGCTGGACAGCGCCGCGGGTGTCGGCAATATTGTCCGAAGACCGCTGACGCATTTCAGCTAAGATCGTAAAAGAAGCACAGTCACCAAATTAATATATACATGTATCGGCATTCTCTCCTGGTACCGATTGCTCAGACTGAGTTAAGTTTCTATACTATATCTTGATTAGTAACTTTTTGTTTAGCTGGTGTTGTGTTGTTGCTTTTTTATTTATCACGAAATGTGCATTTCTCGATAAATTTGAACAGGCGTGTACACGTTACTGCTGTCATCCAACACCGTCCAGGGTACGGAATTGCAAAACATCGGAGGAAAATTGCCAACAGCGATCATGTTCACAACGCTGGGTATGAAAATTGTGATAAGAAAACTGTCTCCCGATAGATATTTTCGGATATAAAATAAATGTCAGTGATGAATTCAAAAAGCAACACGAACTACGCAAAAGAAAGTCGTCTTCTCGGCTAGGCTTTTTCGTAAGCTTGTAAGGGGCAGCCGATGATGTCAACCGTCGAAACAAGCGGGTTGTCAGCGAATATAGTCTCCTACTTACATTTTGGGGCGGGTTACCTCCGTATAATTTTAGTGGAAGGCCAGCAAAAAGCTATACAAGTTCGATTCGCCACATTTCCCCATAAAATACGGCGTTACATTCCACCGAAAATTATGTGTATAAGCTGTACTGTACGTCACAGCAGAGAGTTGGGAAGACCTAGACGTGCGTGGGAAATGCAACTGGACGTGCGGTTACCATGGCGACAGCTCCGGCGGTAGCCCTCTGAAGTAGCGCCTGCCTGATTATGCGGTAAATCCAATCAACTTCCTTCCAATCACAGCCAGCAGCGGCGCTTACAAAGTTGTAACATCAAGAAGAAGCGCAGAACTAACGCACTGTTGTGTTTTTTTAATCATTTATCACAAAATGTGCTCGGCCAGCGTCGTCCACAAGGTATAGATAATTTTGCAAAACATCGGAGGGACTTTTCCGACATCGATCATTCTCACATCGCCGAGTAAGAATTCTGTGATAAGAAAACAGTCTGCCGATAATTATTTCCTGATGTAAAATATAAAAACCAACTCGTCGAAGAAGGTGGTATTTTTTAAGGCATACTACAAAAGTCGTAACGGCAACCAAGGAACTGTCAGCCGTCAAACCAAGCGGGTTGCCAGCAAAAATTGTCTCCTATTTACATTCTTAGGCGTCCAATTGTCGTGGAAGGTATACGATAAAATAATACAAGTTCGAATCACTTGGACCCACAAAGGACTGACAGCATAAACACGATCGTAATCTAATATAAACGGAATTGCTGGGTTGAAGACTATATAGAGACATGAATGGACTACTGGTATTTATACGCATAAATTGACCGTTTTGCATGTATATAAATATAAATAAAGGATATTGTGTTTGGTCATAACTTAATATTTCTAGGAACGTTGATACTCCTTGCGTGGTTCGACATCGGCAGCTAATTTTCTAGGCTAGGAAAGTAGGATTCAGGTTTCCATCCGCCTGCTGATCGTCATGGTTGCAACTCGACAAAGACTTACCTGTTCCTGACGGAGCTCTTGGGTCGCCATCGTACGATCCT